>NW_013666280.1:262818-286482 GCF_000517525.1 Limulus polyphemus
CTTACACTGCTAAATTAGGGACGGCTAGAGCAGATAGCCCTTGTATAGCTTTACGAGAAATTCAAAACAAACAAACAAACTCCTGGGCTACTCTTTTACCAACGAATAGTGGGACTGGACGTCGTATCATAACGTTCCCATGACTGAAAGTGTCAGCATTTTCGGTGACGGAATTCGAACGCAGGTTCTGCAGATTGCGAGTCGACTGCCCTATTCACCAGACTGTGCCAGGCCCTTCGTTATGGAACGTTTCATCTGTGTTAATTCAGTTCAAATCAGCGGGATGTTTTCAGACTTACAACAATAAATCCGAGTTTCGTGTTTCACCGTTAGACAAAACATAGATAGCCAATTATGCATATTTGCGCTGGAAATAAAAAACAAAAGTTAACATTTTATGATCTGTTTGAAGCCAGCTATCAGAAACGAAAATAAAATCCCGAGCTTGTTGTTCCAGTAGATAGTTTAACTGAATATTTTGTATGTTCTTATGTTTTGTTACTTATATTTTACGTTTAATTACCTACAACAATATTATGTTTCAGATATTTACTGTGCCGTGTGTTTTGTTTGTTTATTTGTTTTAGTTAAGCACAAAGCTACACAATAAGTTATCTGTGCTCTGCTCTAACAGTTAAAGTTATTCCACTATTCGTTGGTAAAATGAGTAGCCCAAGAGTAGCCCATCTGTAAGTTTGATATTAATATACATAAAATTTGTTTGTTTTGAATTTCGCGCAAAGCTACACGAGGGCTATCTACGCTAGCCGTCCCTAATTTAGCAGTGTAAGACTAGAGGGGAAGGCAGCTACTTATCACTACCCACCGCCAACACATGGGCTACTCTTTTACCAACCGTCACATTATAACGTCCCCACGGCTGAAAGGGCGATCATGTTTGGTGTGACGGGAATTCGAACCCGCGACCCTCAGATTGCGAGTCGAGCGTCCTTACCACCTGGCCATGCCGGGCCATATATAGATAAAGTTACAAGAATCTATCTATCTATAAATGTAATGTTAATATAGTTACTACAGGTAAAGTTTTTACAATGTGGTCGTCGCTATCAATTTGCTGTTGCTTTGTTTAATAGAATTTTGACATGGGTAAATTTGCCATGTTAGCATGTAGTTGTGTTCACATGAGCTTGTTTAACCTGATTCTCCATAAGTTCACGAGAATACAGAGCTTTGTAAAACAAGGTTTAATGGTGGAGCAAAGTTTAACCAAGTGAGTTTTGTAAGGGTGTTATTAAGAAACATTGTTATTGTATAAGGATTAAGTTTACTTTCATCACATATGTAAATGCCTGCTTTGTGAGTAGGTTGTTCTCGAAATCCCGGTTTGCAGCTAAGTCATCGTTGTGTCATCCTGTTTCCAGGTACTTGGTGAGTATTTCTAGTATTTCATTGCAGTTAAAATAAACGTAATGTCACCAGCAAACAGGAATATGTTGAATATATAAAGCTTGTTTTCAACCCACTAATATGTAAACTTGTACCTTCATACTTACCTCCTTCTTACTAGCTGGCCACAGTCTTCAAATTCTTGGTTCAGTTTCAGTTTTCTAGCATTGATTTGTTCGTCTCTACATGCTACGGACACCAAACTGACCAAAGTATAAATTACAGAGTGTATTTAAATTCTAAAACCATGGGGTCTTATTAGAAATGCTTAAAATGTTCTCAATCCAAATTTGCGTTCGTTTGTAAGAAATAAGTCCATTCTACCTAAATGTGATAAAACATCTCACCATCAGTGTTTACAAATATATGAATAGCATGCTAATTGACACCGTCTATATCCCTGATATTTAATATACCACCAAACAGCGGTATGTCGGCACTGAATTTTTTCAACAATCATTCACACATTTCAACACAAAAGTTGGAATCCTCATAACTGAGTTGATACAGGAGCTGCAGCTTGTGTGAGTGTCAATGTTCCTTATTCAGGATTTTATGAATGATATTTTGTAAGACCAATCGCCTATTGTGATCATTGCAGTGATTTCGTAAGGTTCGTGTTCATGTTTGTTATCACATTTGTACACGTTTCTATCCATGGTCATGCAGACAACCAGGTCGTTCTTTTTCGGTGTCACTACACTTTCCTTGAGGTTAGGTATGAACATAAAATGCTCAGTAATAGGTCGAAATGGCCTCATCCTTCAAGTAATCTAATCAGCTATGAGCCATTGTAATTACATATCATATGTTCTCATATGTTGCTTAGAATATTGGTTGGACCAAAAAGTAGATAGCTGAGATGAGACAGTAGTTAAGGCTGAAAGGACTAGTAAAATTATCGCTGTACCTGTAGTGAAAGATTAACATATGACTACAGCTCCTTGAACGTCATGATGAACCAGAATAGAATAAATACGGTCCAATACGAGCAATCATACTGCAATGCAACCGTAGTATAGTTATGATCCACCAGTGCTGAAATTTGTTTCAAAACAATACAGAACCAGCCAGAAAGTATTGATGGACAGAAAGGGCCATTATGCTATTCATAAACTGAAATGGTATCATATCTGTGGACACCAGAAAGCATAAAAACCTCATATTAAAACATTTTATGTCAAGTAAAAGTTCATGAACATTGATTGGTTATGGCAGTAGAGACTTATTTTGTTGTACTTTTCTGCCTCTATAGATTTTAAGTTCTGTCTCTACCATTTGTTAACTTTCCTTTTAATTAATCTTATTTCTGGTAAAGTTTTTTTTTTTATTATTTACTTCTTTCAGTGTTAGGCCACTACACCGTTTTGTACAGCCATAAACAGTTGAACTGTGGTGTGGCATACACAGTTGTCTGCATTTATGGCCAAATAATATGATAAACCATTTCAACAATTGATATATTAATGTAATTGTAAACGTTTAGGGCCATTATGGTGCATTTATGTGCCTGCATTCATAAGTGATCAGCCATTATGATGTATAATTGTTTACCTTTCACACGTATTAACTTTTATATGTATATGTTTATTTTACATTTACAAACTACTTTTTAATTTTTAGTTTAGCTAGCATCTATATATATAATTATGCGTAGGTTGGATCTTGTAGAGCTAGTGAACTTGGTTCGAATCTGTGCAACACAATAAAATATTCCCCATACTTTAAGCCGTAAGTACAATGCATTATAAGAGTGATTTATTCTTTAGCACGGATTCAGGGTGTCAATATGCTATTAAATGGCATCTTCCTTGTGGTCAGGAGGTCAAAATTAGAGAAAGTAGCAAACAGGCTTAGTAGCCTAGCCATAAATACAAAATACATAATCTCATTCCCTTCATGAATCACTGTATGGAACAACGTGTTTTGTGGGTGATCAATGATGTTTATAGAATGATGAGTTCTAAGTGATTCTGTTTGTTGTGTCTCTATTTTGTCTTCATCGTGTTTATGTGCCAACATGCTCAACAGGAGATAAATTGAAAGTTTCTATTGTATTAATTTAAGTGTTTTTGTCATGTTAATAAGCTGATTCAGGTACATTTTTTACAACCTAGTAGTTGGTAGTAATCAAGGTAAATCAACTGCATACTGTCTAGGTTTTAGAGCTGTATCTGTTCCTGTAACCTTGGTAGTAATCAAGGGGAAATCAACTGCATACTGTCTAGGTATTAGAGCTGTATCTGTTCCTGTAACCTTGGTAGTAATCAAGAGGAAATCAACTGCATACTGTCTAGGTATTAGAGCTGTATCTGTTCCTGTAACCTTGGTAGTAATCAAGGTAAATCAACGGTTACAGGAACAGATACAGCTCTAATACCTAGACAGTATGCATCACACGTTAGTAATCTAACTTAAAAGTTTTAGGTTTCTTTGTTTCACTTATTTAAGACGCATTTCCCCTCTCTGGTATGCGATTCTTGTTCATAAGATACAGTGTTTATAGCTAACAATCCCCTGCAAATGCTCTAGTAAACGTAAACGCAATCCATACATGCATTTAATGCATAAAACATGACTTCAGCAACTCTGTTTTTGTGTAGTATACCCACTAGAAGTGATCCTTACAGTTATATTTGTTTTTTTTAAGCCAAACACTTATACACTGAGTTTGAAGTATAGAGGTGGATACCAATTCTGTTACTCTAGTAACCAATAAGACTTGAATCTTTTCTCCTAGGACAGTGATTTCTACTCAAAGTTACTATTTTATTTACCCTGGTGTTTAAAATATAATATAAATTCTCTTTTGCTTCAACATAACTTCTATAGTTCTGATTTCTTCCTTCATGATGTACTGATTAGGCCAAATGCTGGCAAAACAAGCTATTTCCATCCCTCCTATAGAATGTCTTTAATTGAGCATATGATTCTTCTTTCTATATACGATGGCATACTTTTTCTGCTGCTGGATATCCATTTCTGTGGGGGTGTGAATTGATACAGGGGGTCATTCAAGTATTACGTACACATAGAGAGTGGTTACACATGTGCCTTCACCATGTGTACAGATGGATGGAGGGGTCATATTGTACTGGGTATGCCTAATTTGCATAGGCAATTCTCAGATTGAGTTCGAAAATGATTAAACCTCTTGGATAAATATACAATATTAAAAAGGACGCTAAACTTTCATTGAATTTCCAATGATGAAGAACTATATTGACATATTGAGAGGTTCAAAAGGACAGTTTAAAAGATAATTCTGAACATAGGATGTCTTGCCAAAACTGACTCATTAACAGTTGGCTTTAGTGGTTGGTACTGTTTTTTGTTCAATCCTTACTCACGTAATTTCATTAGTTCATTCGAATCAGGCAAGCAAAAAAACGAACGAGGAATTTCGGTAAATAGTAAATGAAAAATGGCTTTTCTTTCATTCAGTTTATCAATACATTACCAATAGTAGATACTGCAACTACTTAAAGCTTGCTTAATTTAACCAATGTAAGAACAAAATCCGTAATGGTGCTGGTCCTTTGCTTATGGCCTATCGTTAAAGTAAATATTAAATAATTGTTGTGAAAATTAAATACCTTAACTGAAAAATCTTGGTAGAGATACTCAAAATCAACCAACTCTGTAATACTGGTCATGAAGAAATATGACCACACAACAGCAAAGATGGTTATACTGTGACAATATAATTTGTCTCTAGAACATAATCAAGTCTTTATGCCAAGGAACCATTGACAGAATGGACTGCACAGCACATTTGACAATCTCAATATTTGTTGCAAATCACCAAGTGTACAGATAGAAAATGCTGTGGAGAGTACAGAGCAAACTGACTTGATTTGTTTCATGGGAGATGTCTACCTGAGTCATTTCCTCTGCAACAGAGTAGCAGCGGGACAAAAGGTAAACACTACAATCACAAAATGTTGTGGTTGCAGCGGGATAAAAGGTAAACACTCCAATCACAAAATGTTGTGTTGCTCTTCTTAAAGGATATGAATCTCTTTAATACTGAAATAGTCAAGACATGTGTATCGTATTCTTTCTTCTCTTTTGTTATAGATGTGTGCATTTATTAGTTTTTTATTCTAGTTCCAAAATGTCAAAATCACAAAGTCTTTCGCAAATTTAGTCAGCAACTCATGCTACAGAATTTGAAGCCCTCATCTGTGGATAACCCAACTTTCAAAGGATAGATGCCGTATGACATTTTTGTTGTTATCTGCTCCTAAATAACATGCAGCGTTTGTAAAAGCTGCAACACATAACCCCTCCCAATAGTAGCCATAAATTGCCAGAAAGGGTTACACAAAAGGGGCATTGATAGTGTGTGGCTGAAGGTGAAGAAGAAATCAACAATCTTGCCAGTGATGATGAAGATGACTCATATACAAACCTAAATTTTGAAAATTCCGTGATGGAATACAGAGGGCGAATACTAGTATATGACAACATTGTTGATACACGGATATTCCCCTGGAGTGAGGATACCACAGATAATGAAATAAACCGATATTCACAAAGTAGGGACAATATTTGTGGGACATTTTTAGTTTTAAAACCTTGCATTCATCTTACATGCGATAGTTTCTTTCCTGTCGTCTTAAATAAAATTCTCGTTATTTGAAACTGCAGTAATGAAACTAATTCGAATCAATCAAGGGTTCGTTTTCATTAAAGACCATTTTTCAATATGCAAAAGAAGGGTGGGAATCATTTGGTTAATAACGTACGTCATTCGTACAGGGGGGATTAAAAGTCCCGCATTTTTCATACATATTACTTGAATAGTGCTACTACATGCAACTATTTACATGAAAGATTCTTTTGTTTACTAATTAGAGTATTTTCCTTTCTTGATTTCTTCTCCTCTAGCCCGGCATGGCCAGGTGGTTAGGGCGCTCGACTCGCAATCTGCGGGTCACGGGTTCGAATCCCCGTTCTATCGAACATGTTCGCCCTTTCAGTTGTGGGGGCGTTATAATGTGACGGTCTATCCCACTATTCGTTGGTAAAAGAGAAGCCCAAGAGTTGGCGGTGGGTGGTGATGACTAGCTGCCTTCTCTCTAGTCTTACACTGCTAAATTAGGACGGCTAGCACAAATAGCCCTCGTGTAGCTTTGCGCGAAATTCAAACAAGAACAATATCTTCTCCTCTATAGGCGTGATTTTATAATACAGTCTTGGATAAAATGTGTGCACATTTTATAACTAATAAGGTCATTATTATTAAGATGGAATAGAAATACGCTTATAGCTGTCAAACTGAGAAATGCATGTTATATTAAACATCTACACATGTAACTTGTACAGTCTCGCCCAAAATGTTTGCATAGTGTTCTATATTGATGTTATTGTCTACCTGTATGGAGTTAGTTATTGAGTAAACGCCCGAAGCTAGTTATTGAGTAAACGCCTGAGTAGTAACATAGAACGTGGTGTATTTACGAGTCTGTATAAGTTGTTTTGAATATTTGTTTTTCAAAACACACATATGCACCTGTTACGTATAAAAGGGTGTTCGTTTGGTATAAACTTTTTCGAAACAGATTCATGTTCAGACAATGGTGTAGATTCATCTCTTTCCTGTTTGTTGTATTTCATACCGATAGTTCCCGTTACTTTGACTATAAGTTATTCAACCCAGTTTTACAAATAATATTACAGCTTGTTGGTATTTTCTGCCTATATCTGATACTTGGGCTAAATGGTCAGGTCATAAACCCGTAGAGTTCAGACAAGGCCATCCCTACCTTAGAGCTACACGATTAGGCCATACCCTATCTCATGTTACAATTGATGGTAATATTTATAAAGTGAGTATTTTTACATAAATTAATTTTGATGAAGAGTATGATGTAATACTGTATATTTATTAAAACAAAAACCATAAAGGGTTTGAGTAACACATTGGGTAACACAATATTAAATGTTGTGAATACCTATGTGCAGCAGATAATAGTTCACATTGAATAAGAAATACTTAGTTATGTGTAGTGAATAATATACCTTTAAAGAAATGTGACGGTCAATCCCACTATTCGTTGGTAAAATAGTAGCCCAAGAGTTGACGGTGGGTGGTGATAACTAGCTGCCTTCCCACTAGTCTTACACTGCTAAATTAGGGACGGCTAGCGCAGATAGGCCTCGTGTAGCGTTGCGCGAAATTCAAAAACAAACAAAACGTTGGAAGCTTTGACTACCATTTAAAACATATTCTTACAGTTGGAAGTGCTGAATACCATTACATCACATGTATCATAAAAATAAACTTTGAGGAATCGGATTCCATTAGGTCACATACGATTAGAAAGTTAAGTATACTGGATAGTTCTCGGCACAATTCAGTATAAACATACGTTTAGAAAGTTAAGTATACTGGATAGTTCTCGGCACAATTCAGTATAAACATACGTTTAGAAAGTTAGCTATACTGGACAGTTCTCGGCACAATTCAGTATAAACATACGTTTAGAAAGTTAAGTATACTGGACAGTTCGCGGCACAATTAAGTACAAACATATGTTTAGAAAGTTATGTATACTGGACAGTTCTCGGCACAATTCAGTACAAACATACGTTTAGAAAGTTAGGTATACTGGACAGTTCTCGGCACAATTCAGTACAAACATACGTTTAGAAAGTTAGGTATACTGGACAGTTCTCGGCACAATTCAGTATAAACATACGTTTAGAAAAGAAGTAACAATGTCTCTTCTGATCAACGATCAGTTATTATGTTTATACTCTTCTAAACATTTCGGTACAAATTCTTCCCTTATATATTGGTTTTATACTTTATTTCTAAAATACCTTTATCAAAAGGTAACTTATAATTTCTCATTCAATTAATTTTAATTCCTGAGTCTTTAAATACAGCTTAAATCATAAGAAGGACAATCTGACGGTCCTGACACGTTTAAAGCGGACCTGTCTAAGAGACTCGGTCAAAATAACTTGGAAAACATTATGTCACCGTAACTTGTTAATACAGCGGGGAAATGCTCGAAGAAACATGTTTGACCATACAATGTTCTAAATGGAGTATTTATTCTACTGTATTCTTGTACTCTATAACAATGGACCACATTCCTATTTACAGTTTAGAACGACTCAAGCAATCCATCTCTAACCAGTTTTTCATACAACTGGTTTTAACATTCGGATTGAGTCGACAAAGTTCTAACTTCCAAAACGCTCTTTATCTATGAATACGATATCGACTTTAAATAGTATGTCTATTGTTCTAACCCATGGAATTCCCACAGATAATGTAAACTACCATTAATCCACATACTACGTTAGTTCAGTGTGCATTAATGAGGCCTAATCTATTGTTCAGTTGATGTAACAAAAGAGAATACAATCAGCAGCTTTTATTTTCAGATAAATGAATATGTTCTGTTGTGGTTTCAGTTGCATTTCCTTGCATGAAGAAACGTACCCTTGCTAGCACTGTTAACTTATCATTTATAATAACTAATCTGAATGGCAAGAATAAATATCATTTCATGAATTGTGATAAGTAATGGAAAAGCACCGTTTATTTTTGTAAAAAAGCTATAATTGAAGACTTGATTTGTAAATTATTTCAAAATTTATAGCTATTAAAAGTATTTCCTATTTTAAATTCATAATATGAGTATATTAATAGCAAGTAAGAAACTTTATTTTCTCTGTTTTATTTTCTAGGTTCCATAGTTATCGTAGCAAGTTTTAAACTCCTTTCTTGAAGTCTTCAGGCCATCTGTTGCTTAATGAGGATACTTGTTACGTAACAGTTGGCTTAAAGACGGCTTGAGGCAGAGAGTTGAAAACTTGCTACAATAAATACAGAACGAAGTTAGTAAGAAAGGAATTAATTAAGCAATATCTGAAGACAAGTATTTTGTGGTTTTTGATTGTAGAGAAGGAAGTATTTCTTATTAACTTCACTTTCCGAGTCATAGTTTAATTTTCTTTTATCATATTAAAGCTATATAGATTAGAAATGTGTGAAACAATCTCAGAATCCTTTATCCAAGAGCTCTTATAAACCAAAAATTAGATACAATTAAATAATTTTTCATGACTTATGGACATGTTACAAAACCTTATGCTTTAACTATATTCAAAAAGCTATTCCAGCTCTACCAGTTAATCTAAATATACCATCAAGATGTCGCTTATTTTTGTATGAAAGCATAATGTCAGAAGTTCATATATTTTAATAATGTCAGTTAACAAAAGTTCTTTACATGTTCTAATAAAGTCAGCTAACAAAAGTTCTTTTCGTGTTCTAATAAAGTCAGCTAACAAAAGTTCTTTTCATGTTCTAATAAAGTCAGCTAACAAAAGTTCTTTTCATGTTCTAATAAAGTCAGCTAACAAAAGTTCTTTTCATGTTCTGATAAAGTCAATTCCAGCAACTCTTCGTATTTACCTTTAAAGTAATTCATTGTATATATTAATAGTTTCAGTAATTCTTTTCTTTTCGTATTTTAATGAGGAAGTTCCAACAATTCTTTACATATTTCAATAAAGTAAGACTCAAAAAATCTTTACTTGTTTTAATAAAGTAAGTTCCAAACTCTTTACATGTTTTAATAAAGTAATTTTTAACAATTCTTTACATATTTTAATAAAGTAAGCTCCAACAATTATTTACATGTTTTAATAAAGTAAGCTTCAACAAATATTTACATGTTTTAATAAAGTAAGTTTCAACAAATCCTTACATGATTTAATAAAGTAAGCCTTAAAAAAATTTAAATATTTTAATAAAGTAACTCATAACAAATCTTTACGTGATTTAATAAAGTAAGTCTCAACAAATCTTTACATGTTTTAATAAAGTAAGCTTCAACAATTATTTACATATTTTAATAAAGTAAGCTTCAACAAATCTTTACATGTTTTAATAAAGTAAGCTTCAAAAAATCTTTACATCTTTAAATAACGTGAAGTCCAAGAATTCTTCATATGATTTAATGAATTAAGTTTGAACTAATCTTTACTCGTCTTAATAAAGTAAGTTCGAAAAATTATTTACATGTTTTAATGACGTAAGTTCGAACCAATCTTTACACGTATTAATGAAGTAAGTTCTAAAAATTTTTTACATGTTTTAATGATGTAAGTTCGAACCAATCCTTACACGTTTTAATGAAGTAAGTTCCAACAATTATTTATATATATATAAGGCCGAATGTCTTTCTGTGGGTCTGTTCCTTATGCATGGCCTCATTTTTAAAAGTATAAACTCCAGACTAGGGGTAAAGATACAACTTTGTGTGAGAAGTAACAAGAACTATGTAGCTGCAGTCTCAGAGGCCGTTTTGAGACCACAAATGGAGGCCAAATTGACCAATATAGCAATTTTTGGGAAACGGGATGACAAATTAGTCTCAGATGGAGAAAGCCAGATTTTCTTAGTAATGCATGATCAAGAGACTTATTATTTACGATTCTTTTCCGTATGAGGACTTCTTCTTATCATTCTATCCATGATCAATCATGTGTTAAAATGATTTAAACTTTGTGCAGCTTCCATTTGCTTCTCTGCTGGTTCTCTTTTTCCTCTCTTCCTCTTTCTCTGCTCTTTCCCTTCTTCTCGCTTTCTTCTACACATACATGCCTACTCTCTAAGTTCCCTTAACTGAAAAAGGCTGGTGCTTTCTGTCGAACATGCGCGCTCACTGCCTCAACTAAATTGGCTTGCTTCAGCCATATACTTTCCTTTGCTTGCGTGCACTTGCAAGAGTCAGCTATGCGACGACTTTACAATAGGCATGTGCAACGTACAGCCAGCGATGAGTTTTTAAAATATAGTTGAATCCGGCCCGCGAGCCACCCACAAACTCATATTTTTTTCTATAATCAGTCAAAGAAAAATCAATAAATTACGAGTGCTTACATACTGACAACAATTCTGGAATTAAATTACTTTTAACAAATGAAATAAATCAGATCATTTCAACTTCAATTATGTTTCTTTGCCTTATGGACTATTGTTGTGTATATAAGGGTAATCACCGCTGTAGACTGTCTATTGTGCAACAAAACACAAATTTATCCATGCAAGTCGAAATCTTTCCTATGGGAACAAAGTTTGTAGTAAAAGAGAAATTGACAATTCTCTGTACAGAAGACAATGTAATATAATATGTCATTTGATAGATGAAAACTTTGGCTTTCTATTGGTTATAAAAAATATAGTAATAAACATAAGAAAGAACTATTAGCAAATCGTGAAAAAGAGGACGTGACTGATGGGTGTGATAGGAGGGGTCTGATTTTCTATTTGATGGCTCTGTAACCAAACAAGCTTGAAGGCTAGGAAAATTATGGTTTGTTTGTGCAATGATGATATTATAGTGAATAATCTACCTTAAACTTCGTACTTATTGGAGGGGTGGTGAATAAATTAGAAAAGAGGGGATGCCTAGAGAGAAAATGTTACATTTCTCACACTAGGGGAAATTCATGTTTTTCTTTTTAATATTGCCTGATAAATTTTAAACTTATATAATATTACAATATAGATCATTAGCTTGTTTGTTTGAAGTTATGCACAAAGCTACACAATGGGCTGTCTGTGCTCTGCCAACCACGGGTATCGAAACGCGGTTTCTAGGGTGTAAATCCGCAGACATACCGCTGTGCCACTGGGGGCAGATCATTAGCTACGAATGCATATAATCCACCTACTATTACAGTAAGTGATTTAAAACATTTTGTTTTTCATAACTTTTATTATTTAAACAATACTCTCATTCACTATATATTCTACTGCTACTCTTTTTCTACCATTTTTATGGTAATAACTAGAAATGTTGCTAAGGAAATTGCAGTATTTTTAAGATTTATTTCTGCTTCTTATGGTGTGGCCCGCGAGTACACTTGAAAATTGTTATGCGGCTCGTGCTTTGGAAGATGTTGCACATGCCTGTTTTACAGGTGGTATTGGCAAATTTCCACTTACGTTGTGTTGCAACGAGAAGAGAATAAATGAATTCTTCATTAAATGGAACGATAATAAAGTCAGAATACAAATTCTATGAGACTAATGATGCTTGGAGACGGCTTGAATAGGTAATGAAGAAAAACTTTAATATCAGTTTAACATAACAGCAAATGTACAACGTTTCGACGAGGTTTTGTCATCATCAGGTACAAGTAATTTACACTGACACAAATATATATATATATACATTATTGAACAAAGAGGTCACATGACCGGATACTGTTGTAAAACTTAGAAGAGGTATCTTGGCACCCCGGGGTGTTGGTTTAGAGTAGGGTTGTTTTGTTCAATTAAGATGGATTCCTTGATCTTTCGTTTGTTTATATTGTTTAAAATGACTGTGTATGTAATAGATATACTATGGTTTTTTGAGTTGCAATGGTAAACGACACTTGCCCACATAGGACACCAAAAGGTTCGGAATTTTGTTTTGGAAACTTGAAATATCATGCAAAGCACATACAAGCAGCAAGAGCAATGTACCCGGTTTTGCTTTAATAAAAATAACTTAAGTAAATCTTTATTATTTTCGCACATTGTTATTTTTATTAATTTTAATTAAAATATTTATTCTTTTGCAAAAAAAAATCACGATTAATATTTTTGATTTAATCAAAGCAACTGAGGATATTTAAAGCCAATTTCTTCCGAGTAACGCGGGGAACTTTGCTAGAGTTTTAATTAATTAATAAAGTAAGTCCACACAATTCTTTAAATGTTTTGATAAAGTAAGTTCCAAACTCTTTACATGTTTTAATAAAGTAAGTTCCAAAAATTATTTACATCTATATAAATATAATAGTACTGTCTCTTGTATGTCCATGTAGCTACATCGCAGGACGTGGATAGATCTACACCAGAATTGGTATGGAGGTTCATTAGGTCTATGCGGGATTACTTACAAATTTTCAGTTTTGTATTTTGTGGTTCCTATGTGCGTTTGTGCGTTTTTTAGCACCACTGTAGATGGATCTTCACCAGACTTGATATGATGGTTTGTTGGGTCCATGGGGAGATGGACTTGCGCTTTCACATTTTGTGTTTTACAGTTTTTATGGGCGATTTTGTGTTTATTACAATTACATATAAGGGAATCAACTTTTTATGTCCTAAGATAACCTTTAATTAATCATGAATTTACATAACTTCCGTCCACGAGACGGATACTCCAGCTACTGTTTTTATAAAGTAAGTTCCAATAAATCTTTTCATGTTTAATAAAGTAAGCCTCAGCAAATCTTTAGATATTTGATAAAGTGAGTTTTAACAATTTTTTTAATGTTTTGATAAATTAGCTCTAGTAACTCTTTATGTGTTTTATAAAGCCATCTTCAAAAACTCTATATATTCAAACATTTAATGCAACATTAAAATACACTATAAACATCTGTTCTGTAAAATGCTCTGTTTTCTACAAGGTTAAATTTACGGCTAGGTATTAGGTGTTACTGAACCGTCTAATCTAATGATTCGCTTTGTGTTATAAGGACACTATTAGCTCGCCACTTGCACGCAATCAGAATGTGTTCGTGTGTCAACCTTGAGTTATAATAGGATTGTTTGCAAAATTCTTTCAAGACTAAAGTATTATGAGTCTAAAACATTCCATAATCACGGAGCAAAGCGATTTTACGAAGGTAAAGTGAAAAAGGCAGGAACATAAGCATCAAAATTAATTGTTCTAGTCTACATTATTTAATTTTACATTTTCGAATATCAATAAAACAAAGATTTTTAAAGTTTAACTAGATTTAAATACAATGTTTCAAATATGAAATCAGCTTATTAATATATTTTCCGGTATATAAAATAAAAATATGACAGAAGAAGATCATTTAGCCTATTTTGGCATATTTGTTATAATGACAGTCTGGTTCTCATATCTATATAACTCAATCCAACACCTCGTAGCATGGTTCTCATATACTTGTAGCTCAAATCCAACACCTCGTAGCATGGTTCTCATATACTTGTAGCTCAAATCCAACACCTCGTAGCATGGTTCTCATACACTTGTAGCTCAAATCCAACACTTCATAACATGGCTCTCATATTTTAGTAACTCAAACCTACATTTCGTTCACAGTTATTGAACTTAGGGTAACTTCTGTTTTTCACGCAGTGTCACTGTTTACTATTGTCTAAGTTATTATAAGCATTCAGGAATTGTGAATAATATATAAGACTGTCAGGGTTTATGCAGTCCACGTGCTTAAAAATAATATATTAAAACAAGTCAAACATATATACAAGTGTTCATTCGGTTATCATACTTGTATCTAGAGCTTTAAATAATTGTCTCTTTTTCGTCAAAGTCCACATAAGCTGGTCCAATTACTTTAGAACACAACTGGCAAGACGAATTATTCTTCTCTATTCTATTATTACAATACAGTCTGTGATAATTTCACTTTAAAATCGCCATTATACGCTCTTTATGGCTAAACTCACAACCATGAAGTCTAGATCTAACTATCAAACTAAATTTCAAACGCGTATATGTATACCACGACAGAGGTCTAGAACGTTCCGCATACTGCTAGATATTATGATGCAATAATACTCAGTTGAAACAACGAGAAAAACTCTGAAAGTTCTAGTAACATGACGCAATAATATAACAATCGGCAATTCAGAGCAATTGAACTACACAATGTGTGATTCCTAAATAGTTACGTAAATAAACCTGAAATAAGCTACGCTTCTAAAAATAACTAAATTTAACATTCGCGCTATATAACTTATCTAAATCATAACACTTGCATTAAACTTAAACGAAAACAAACGTGTATATCTAACAAAGACTAAAAAAGTGAAACATTTCATACTTTCAACGAAACACCCAAACATATCGACGATTGAGCTTCATTAAAGATGAGAAAAGGGCCTGTAATTTTGTAAATAGGTGAAGTACATTTAGAGCCATAGTTAAACATCCTGTACTCTGAGAATACGCCTGACCAGCTTAATATCTGTGCTAACTACGATAAGATACTAATGCATAATATTAAACCCACAATGTGCCTATACGCTGACTGCACTCTCTGTTTCTTGAGCTTCAAAAGTATTAAGTGACAAGGGGTGGGACAGATAAAAGTCGTTTTTTAAGCACACATTTTCGTAAGAATAAAATACTGACAGCAACCACATATTTCGTAGATGACTTCATCTTTGAAATAATACGTGAAATTATAACAAATACTTATTGCAGACAAGATTTTATGAGCAATATGTCACGTGATGTCGAAGACAAATACTGGTAGGTGCAAGAGAAAAACTGACTGTTACTCTTGGAGATCTCCGTTGGATATCTTAGTTTAAGGATTAGTGAGGTCAGGTCAGCATTTGTTGGATATATTATTTACTGGATTTGATAGGAATACCTCAGTGGCTTATCTTTTCTTTTTTCTAGTTTATAATAATACTAAGCAGGGAATATTTTATAAATGTTATTCTTTAAGTTGCGGAAAAGGTGATAGGAGTGAGAGATTGAAGGAATGACTATTGTGATCTGTCTTTCGAGAAAGGTGTAGGAAAGACTTGTATCTGAATACGTGCCTAAAGACACTTGATGTACCTGTACTAACAGCTCCCTGATCTGCCCCAGCGGCCAATAAAGGCAACTTATAGAACTGGTCTTACAAGTGGCTATGCTGATCCGTGACTACAACAGACCTTCGACTTGTCCAAGGAGATGGCAGAGTCACGTTTCAACCATCGACGAAATACGTGTAGGTTGCAGGATCTCCAGCGTAACATTATGTGGCAGCCGTCTGACGCCTCTTCCTGCCCTCGGTCTAGGTAACCACTTCCTTTAAGTAATAAACTACACGTGAGCTCACTCTGAAACCTCCCCAGCAAAGAGTATGTTATGAACTTGGCTGTAGCACATGACTATAATATATCATAGTTAACTTGACAGTTAAAAATTAAAGTCCATAAAATCAACTATAACGGAGTGCTGATTATGCTTTGTTTTTATCGAATGGGAGCTACTAGTACTTAAAGTCTGGTCATGCTTTTATTCACGACGTATTATTCTATTCAAATTCGCAAAACTTTTAAGCTGAGATTCAACTTGAATGATTACCTCTTCAGGTATCGTATCTCAAATTGTGCACACGCGAGCAATGTGTAAATTATAAAGTGTGTTCTTGGATAAAAGAACTGCTTTTTATAAAGCAATGAGGTTTAAATAAACTGAGAAATGTGTCGTTTGAATAAATTCATTTAAATTTTGTTTGATAGATGTGTACATGTAGTTTGGGTAAGTTGGTTTGGTGTTTTTTCTTGTTTTTAATTTTTGTTCCTAAATTATTAGGTTTTCAACCTAATTCCTCTAGTGTTACTAATTGGTTTCAACAAAGATTTTGGTCGATTTGTTCGAAGTTAAGCCCAAAGCTACACAATGGGCCATCAGTGCTGTGCCAACCACGGGTATGGAAACCGTCACTTTTTAGCGTTTATAAGCCCGTGGACTTACAGCTGAGCCACTGGAGGGAGGGGCACTTTATGTCGAATATCTTTCTAAGGAAAACAACAAAGTTCCTGGTTTTCTTCTCTTAATTTGCTAAAGGCTTTCCTAGTTATTTCAGTCCAATTGAGAAGCATCATAACATATATTTGTTATAAAATAAAAGACATAAAATAACAGAATAGGAGAGTGAAGAACATCACAGTTTCAAACGCCAATGAAAGAAGATTTGTAAAATAAAGAAGCACGTTACTTTATTGGAGAGTCTAGCTTGTTGTCAGACACGATGCTTGACTACCTTGTAAACCTGTTTTCTCATCTTACTTTCCAACAGCTACTGATGACTTGCTATTATCAGGTTTGCTTTGCTCGAGACACTAACCTAAAACTATTTGAAGCGAGTGAACTTAGTTGAAAAATGAATATATGTAACTTTAGATACAGAAAGAGATTTCCGTGTATACAACCTGAACCTTTTTAGCCTATAGGTTATTTTGGCGAGTGAAGAAGCGGAAGTGATTTGACAGGTTTACGATATATATATTTAGAATGGTGAAGTGGTTAAAAACGGCTAGGTAGAAAAACACTTAGTGAACTCTTTGGTTAGATAACGAGGTGCGTACTGTTAGAAAAGCAAACGTTACACGTATTGATGAGATAAAGAGTTAAACATAACTAAAAAGACGAAGATTACACGTATTGACGAGACTATAATGTAAGCATTATTATAAACCCAAATATCACACATATCAACAAGACATGAAGTTAAACATAATATATATTGACAAGTAAATAGAACAAATAGAACAAGAAAGACAAATATCCTATAGAAGAGACACAAATTCAGCATTATTATTGCAAAGATAAACGACAAACAGTATAAATATGGAGGAGATATCAAGATAAGCACGTTTAAAAGGATATATATATTACACATACTGATACGAGAGGAAACAGATATGTCTATAAAACAAACATTACACATACAGAACGGAGGGTAACGTACCTTTTTCGACACTTAACATACATGTTAAATAATACAAATGATATACGCTGTTAAATAAACATAAATTACATTTCTTAAAGAAACAGGAAGGTACACATTTTTGGAAAAAAAAAGATTTAATTTCTTTAAATTCTTGAAAATATTTTACTCTCCGTCGTTTAAAAATGATGATTATGTCAGTCTCTATAAATTGAAATTCAGTTTGATCGTAGTAGTAACAAACTACGTACAAACGAAACACATAAACGAACCTTTAAGAAAGACATTACCTACCTGGTTTGTTTGTACTCTAAGACTGTCTTTTAACTCGACTAAAAATAAGGAATTTATAATTTTTGTCTTATATTACGTTCGGCGTATATCTAGTTACTTTGTCGGATCAAACTAACTTACCCTACTTTTGACACCAAGGAAATATTGATTTACTCCAAATTCTCCCGATCAGCATATTCATCTGAACGTATAAACATCATTGATTATTTATTATTAAAGTTTTTTTTTTTTTACAGGTGCCACATTGTAATCTATAAGATAGTAATTAAATACAGTTACACAAACTTGCAAGTAAGTTTTAAGTTAACAATGGGAATGTTGATTAGAATAATAAAATCAGCTTTTCATTGTAGCGCATAACGTTTCTATAGATGCTACATCATAATCTATAAAGCAGTAATTAAATACAATTACACAAACTCGCAAGTGTGTTGTTTTGTTACGCTGAAGTATAGTTTTCAGTTTCGGTAGCTCCTTACAGAGTAGTGTTGTGAAGTCTGTAATAAGAAGGCAATAAGGTGCGGAATAGTTTTATATTCTACGAGCTTACTTTTAACTGCTACATACTCGCCCACAGTAATAGAACAAACTGTGCTGAACACCCGTAGTGACAATACATAACTGTCTCAGCTCAGCTAGGAAGCGTTCTCGATTCGCCTTTCTGCTGGGTATTCTTTGGGAAGTTTGGGATGTATTAAAATTGTGGGAGGTTTTTGATGTCAATATTGTGATATCATGGGCCAGCCCATTTTTTACACCTCCTGAGTCCGATACTTTGGCCAAATTCCGAGTGATTGGCCACGATAGCCATAACACTAGGCGCAAGTGAGCTCGAGGATCAGAGCAAGCAGCAAGCTGGCAGATTGCCCGAGTATCGGCACGAGAGAATGACCAATGAGAAAGCAGTTCAAACCTCTAAGTCTCCGCGCTCTGATTGCTTGTAGGCTAAACCGGGATTATCACTCACTAATAGACATCTTGAACTTTGATGACACCGCAGCCATATATGGAAAGGTTTCCATGACAACTAAACAGCCTCGACTATTATGTCATAATTCACGGTCTTTGAAGTCCACCACTCACTAGCTACTCGTAGCACAGCAAGTTACTTTCCGACTCTTACCAACTCATTCTGGCCCAAGTTCACGCAGGTTCACGCGCAGTTCCTCCTTACTTGGGTTGCTTGGGGGCAGAGGGCTTGTTGTTGTGAAGCCTGAGTGGGGCAGCTCTAGTTGCCCGTCTGCCTTGGCTGTGTAAAGACACGCGGAATGCCATTGTGTTGGGTGGGGAGTAGAACATACCAGCGCCTTTCCATTTAGGATAATATAAGGCTTACTTCGGCCCCGTCCTGGACTCTTTCTATGGGGAGGTAATACCGATAGTCTGAAGCGATTCACCGTTCTCAGTGAACTAGCTCACAAAAGAATCAGTGTGTAACTTTAGATCTCTGGCATGGCGCTGGCCGTAACGTCTTGGAGGGATCCACCGCCGACTGCTGGAGTCTCGGTACCGGAAACCGACCTAACGCCGCAGACACCGACAGACAGTCATAACGGTCCTCCTCCGCCCCCACAGCCCAGTACGACATCGCAGACTGTAGATAAAAACGTTCAACATATGGAATGTGTGGTCTGTGGGGATAAAAGCAGTGGTAAGCACTACGGCCAGTTCACATGCGAAGGTTGTAAGTCCTTCTTTAAAAGAAGCGTCAGACGGAACTTGACATACACCTGTCGCGGAAACAGAAACTGCCCAGTTGACCAACATCATCGAAACCAGTGCCAATACTGTCGGCTCAAGAAGTGTCTCAAGATGGGCATGCGCAGGGAGGGTAGGTTCCCAGGTTAGCTTGCATTTCTCTAACGCTAACATCACGCCACTGGACAACTGTGACGTAATCAAGGATAAGTTGCTTAGTCTACTAAGAAGCAAATGCGACGTACAATACCATATTTAACCTATATGCCATCTATAAGTTAATCTATATACGTATATAGCAAGCTAGTACCTGATAGCTAACTTCTGGAACATAAACATTGTTTATGTATTTTATATCTACCTAAAACATTAGGGTTTCTCAGTGAATCTTTATGACTGAACGTTAAGATGTAGGTGTAACCTTAATACACAATGTATGTTTTACATGGGACTTTTATAAGATTGTTCTGATATTACTGTTAAACAATGAATAATGTATAGACAGTTTGCTTACAATAATACTGCAAGATCAATAGTATTTTATACATAATACGTAGTTTTATTATATATGTTTATTATATATTATAGATGTACCGGGAAAGCTTTGTTAACATATTCATATTACACTATTACATTGGTGATGTATTTTAAAAGAAAGCTTTGTTAACATATTCATATTACAATATTACATTGGTGATGTATTTTAAGAGAAAGCCTTGTTAACATATTCGTATTACATTATTACATTGGTGATGTATTTTAAGAGAAAGCTTTGTTAACATATTCATATTACATTATTACATTGGTGATGTATTTTAAGAGAAAGCTTTGTTAAGCCTTTTAAGCAAGTATAAGAACGAAGCAAATATATTCGGTTATGTTAGATATAATCTATAACTTGCACATGTAAATGTTTGATCTAATTAATACTTTATGCTCTACATGTCCGAATAGGTATAATAAGAAAGTGTGTTGAACTTTTAACCATATGTTTTTACTTGTGAAACCTTAGCGAAACGTTGAATAGGTTAGTTACAATTAACAGTAGAATTGAGTATTTTAAAACGTATTTCTTATTCGTTTTGGAAGCATTATGGTGTCCAACATAAGTTTAGTTTTTATACAACAGATGTCGTTGTTAAGACCATGTTACAGAACCGTTACATAAGAACTGGATTTGAAACACAACAGCATATTTGTATATACAAAGTTATGGAAAACTATAACAATATCGTATTCTAAAACTAATATAATAGTGTATTTGTCAAAATAAAAGCTGAAACTGTAAATTCGGAATAAAACGTCATTTAATGTTATTTGTACGTTATCATTCTTTGTTTTAATTTCACTGAACGCCACAGCAATCGCGGTTCAGCAAAAACACGACATTTACTGAAAACATCAGAGAGTATTATAGATGGAAATGAGTCCAATTTAAAACATCTACATCAAAAGAAAGGTATAAGAACGTGAACAACAAGCAGAAATATAATAAAACAATAAAGTTAAGTTGACTGCTGCTTTACAAATGGAAATAAATAAATAAATAATATTAACACAAACAAAACACGCATAAACGACTACTTAGGACTGTATAACGTTCTTGAAATCGTTCGAGATATCCGAAACACTAGAGCGATCTTAGTTACACTACTTAGTACAGTATTGTGTGGGATATTATGATTATTATTCATCGTTTTAACTCTATTGTTTAACCTGTTAAACTTCATCGTCGTAACGAACGTACTATGGATTTGGTATATACACCTAATTACACTGACAAACTTGCCATCATAAATGTATTTTTACTTATAATAATTCTAATCGAAACAATAGCTTACTTCTGTCCATAAGCTACTTGTAGTGTACATTTTATAGACTTATATGAAATTCAATCACGGCCTTAAACTAATACCCTGATAGTTCAATCCTAAACAGATTCTACGAAGTAAACCGCTAAAACTCTCACGAAGGTGGACATGTTTGTTACTGTAAATATCCTGAAAATTATTGGCAACCATTTACTTTAAGCTTACAGCTATTATCTTATAATTGTTCTAACAAAAACTATGCTGTTTAGTATCATAATTCCAACAAAACGGAGGAAGACGTGGCTGTAACAATATGGATATACTAACAAAGCTTTCTCTTAAAATACATCACCAATGTAATAGTGTAATATGGATATACTAACAAAGCTTTCTCTTAAAATACATCACCAATGTAATAATGTAATATGAATATGTTCTAGAATTCGCAAACAGAATTAACACGATATTCTAACTCTTTCAAATTTTCTGTTCCCCATTATATTCATAATTACAAAAGTTTAACACACTAAGGCAGACGATAGATAGTTGAGTACACTAACAAAGTCTAACAGGTAGTGTAACACAGATACTGCAACACACTAAAGCAGACGATAGATAGTTGAGTACACTAACAAAGTCTAACAGGTAGTGTATCACAGATACTGGACAGTAGAGCATTCTAACACTATTATTTTAAACTAACAGACACTGGTATACACTAACACAGACGATAGATAGTTGAGTACACTAACAGAGTCTAACAGATAGTGTAACACAGATACTGGAACACACTAACCCATGGTACCTACATCAAAAATAGCAGTATATACATAACAGGTTTTAGTAGTTTTCATCAGTTGGTATACTGAAATTAGAACATGCTTGTGATTAGATTAAACACTTAGAACAAACTTGGGGTTAGATTAAATACGTAGAACAAAGTTGGAGTTAGATTAAACAATTAGAACATGCTTGGGATTAGATTAAATACGTAGAACAAACTTGGGGTTAGATTAAACAATTAGAACATGCTTGTGATTAGATTAAACACTTAGAACAAACTTGGGGTTAGATTAAATACGTAGAACAAACTTGGGGTTAGATTAAACAATTAGAACATGCTTGGTATCAGATTAAACAATTAGAACATGCTTGGGATTATATTGAACAATTAGAACATGCTTAGTATCAGATTAAACACTTAGAGCATGCTTGAGATTAGATTAAACACTTAGAACATGCTTGGGGTTAGATTAAACATATACACGTTACAGAAAACTACCACATGAAGAAGTGTTTTTAGTCTGTATTGGAATAAAAAAAACGTATGTCAGTCAGTATTAGTTGTGTTAATTCTAAAATGAGCCTCGTCGTTGGTTAACCGCTGCCAAACATATATGTTTTCAGTTTTTAGCCGTCGGTCTTTCCTTAGTGCTTATAATATGAATAAACATAAAACAATTATGACATTCTCAATACGACATAATCAGAAAAACAGATATATAAAATATGATATAGCAGTCTAAACCGTAATATCTAACTATGAAGAAAGTGGGTTAAATGTATTTGTTAAATGCGGTCCAAACAGTAAAATAAAAAGACTAGCCGTGATATCTGAAATACTGGTGAATATGAATTTTGACGTACGTCGTATAAGTGAAGTGTAGCAAGCAGTTTAGACGCTGTAGTATCTGTAGTTTACAATTCTCTGCCGCTATATTTATTCATACTGTATCCCAGAATATTACACCATTCTAAAGAGAACAGTGTAGATCAACATAACAAACATTGAACACACTAAAGAGAACAGTGTAGATCAACATAACAGATAATGGAATACATTAAGAAAGATCGATCTAATATATACTGCAACACATTAAAGCAGACGATAGATAGTTGAGTACACTAACAGAGTCTAACAGGTAATGTAACACAGATACTTTGTGTTCAATGTTTGTTATGTTGATCTACA
>NW_013666280.1:287470-298006 GCF_000517525.1 Limulus polyphemus
TATGTTGATCTATGCTGGTCTCATTAATGTGATCAATGTCTATTATGTTGGTTTACACGGTTTTCATTCGTGTGCTTAGCGTCTGTTATGTTGATTTATATAATTTTGGTTATATTCAATTTTCAAAATAACTGTTTGCAGTACATAGTTATTATGTATTTTAATACTACCGTATGACTCTCTATATAGTTATTAAGTTGATTCAAAACGTACTAGTACTCTTCACACCATTGTTTACTTTTCCATACAAACACTTGTTGTTGTTGATTTTTTCATATGCTTATTATACTTAATAATTATATTTTCAAGCTTTTGCTATTTTCATTTTATACGCTTTTATGGTGTGTATTTTTATGATACTTAAAGTGATTTTCTGTTTTGCAGCTGTACAGCGTGGACGTTTGCCTCCCACACAGCATGGCCTCCCTGGTCAGATGACGTTAACCAATGGAGACACTTTAAATGGTCATTCGTATTTGTCCAGTTTTATATCGCTCCTCCTCAGAGCAGAACCCTACCAGCCCACGCGCTATGCCCAGTGTATGCAACCCAATAACTTCATGGGGATTGATAATATCTGTGAACTAGCGGCTCGCCTGTTGTTCAGCGCTGTAGAGTGGGCAAGAAATATACCATTTTTTCCCGATCTTCAAATAACTGACCAAGTGGCTTTGCTCAGACTTGTCTGGAGTGAACTCTTTGTGTTGAACGCGTCCCAGTGCTCCATGCCTCTGCACGTGGCGCCTTTATTGGCGGCCGCTGGACTACATGCCTCACCTATGGCAGCGGACCGCGTGGTGGCGTTCATGGACCACATCCGAATCTTCCAAGAGCAGGTGGAGAAGTTGAAAGCTCTTCATGTGGATGCTGCCGAATACAGCTGTCTGAAGGCGATCGTTCTCTTCACAACAGGTGAGTGACGTCATTTCCTGCATTTTACGTCACAACTAAAAATACTATTTCACTGTCAGCAAGGAATAAAGACCTGTTCGACAGTTTGGAAAAACAACAACACAGATTTGTAAGTTTGTGCATTTCTATGAGTATAAAACTTTTAATTTTGTATACAAGAAATTCGATGCTTGTAAAAATCCAATAGAAAAAGAATGCGTGACGTAATTAAAGACCTTTAACGTTTGGCTCTTGCGACTATCACGTTATTAGAAAGCTGACAAGTGTTAAGTTTCTTAGAAATGCCTTTCGAGTTAGCACCGCAAACTAACGTTCACTTACACAACAAGAAGTTATACAATGTATTTATTACTGTAATTAATCTACAACAGTACTTGAAGCCAACAGCTCGTGCTTTTCGTGTTCCGTACTCTATTATTTCTTTGATATAATTTTAATTAAAATGTTTAATATATTTAGTTTTATTATTATTTTTTGCTATCACACTTTTATTATAGACATTGTGTTCCATTTGTAGCTTATTATGTGGATTGCGAGCTAACCGAAATTTCCAAAACTGGACGAACTTCGTGAGATAGTTTTGGTTTTACGGCCGAAAATGTTGTTAAAAGCGAGAGTACTTAATTAATGAAACAATGTATTCTAATCTTGATAAGTAAGAGGGGTATGCTGAATTAGGCCTACTCGTTATCTGATTCACTTTTAATTTTGATCTAAGTATTTAGCTCTCTGTGACCGGAAGTCAATATTGATAAATAATTTGTAGGAGCTGCATAAAACAGTTTACTTGCAAATCTCTCAGTTACTGTACAATGAATTGTATAGGAAATGATACTCTCTATTCACTATTCGATTAAAGTAGTCTTCGAGATGGCAGTGGGTGCTCTTAACTAGCTGCATGCTTTTCTTCAGGTCTATTTGTTCAAAATTAGGGGCGGCTAGTGTAAATAGTCTTCGTACAATTTTGCGCCAATATCTAAAACAAACAAACAAATATTCTAACCCCCTCCCCCATAGATATATTTATGTTTATTCATGTATGTATGAGCTTTACTTATTTGTAATGTTTTTAGGTACATTTTTATACTCATTTTCCCAGTGAAAGTAGAAACAAAAAAGACAATAGTTTTCGTTTATTTGAAAAAAAAAAATCACAAAGGATTAATAATAATTTTCCCAGTTAACTGATAACTGGTGGCACAGCGGTAAGATTGAGAGCTTATAACGCTAAACTTTTATGTTTTATCCATGTAGTAGGTACAGCAAAGATAGCCCGTTGTTTAGCCTTGAGCTCAACAGCAAACAAATAAAAAAATTGTGATAAAATACTCTGAAATAGTTTTTTTTATGACACATGGACTGGATTAAGTAAAATAAATTAAGGAACAGGTACTTAAAATTTCTGACATAAAAAGGGTATATTGGGAAACATTTTATGCAGTTCTTTACAAGTGTGTATGGACTTTTTGGTTTTGTGAATATACGAAAAGAGTGTTCTTAGATGTACATATAGAAATGGACTATTGATATTTTAAAAGTAGGAATACGCCGGAAAAGTCTTGTAAAAGCCTTTGCATTAGCCTTTCCACGGGTATCAAACCCAGGTTTCTAGCGTTGTAAGTTAGCCAGACATACCGCTGTGCCACTGAGAAGGCATCGAGATTGAATAATTGATCTGAAAAACTGTATTTTTGTTACCAAACTGTGTAGTTTTAATAAGAGTGGTGTTTAAAACTAAGTTCAACTTCATATTTATGATGTTAAAATGTAAATACATAAAATATATTAAAAACAAAAATGTAATTTCAGTTATCCTACAGTATAGTTTCCAAGTGATTAATTCATAAATATTTCCCAGTATTTAGTCTTCTGTGATTGACGACTTCATAACTTTTTCACATTATGTAACATGACATATGGACAACAAGGGACCATTTGTTTATTCAAGACTTCAGAAAAGTACAAATTTTATCCCACCTTTGATTTCTCTCTTAACCTCATGTAAAACTTTGGCCTTTACAACTATTGACAGCATCTCATTCTATAAGCGAATCACCCTTATGGAAAATAAAGCTGTCTTAACTCTAGCCTGCTATAACCACGTGTCTTCTCGTTTTATTATCTTAAGTACAGAGAAATCAGAGGCCTTTATATTACCGATCCCCTAATTAATCTTAATCATCAGTATAGGATAACCGATTTCTGGAATCTTCTTCATAACCCTCCTCTGAACCCTTTCCGATAAGTCTGTATCCTTTCTTACAAAATGGTAACAAAACTGTACGCAGTATTCCAAATGGGTTCTAACTAGCACTTTGTTTAGAGAAAATTACCTCTGTATAATAAAGTACGCTAACACAACTAGGATATATTTTACAATACAGTACGCTAATACAACTAGGATATATTTTACAATACAGTACGCTAACACAACTAGGATACATTTTGCAATAAAGTATGCTAACACAACTACGATACATTTCACAATAAAGTATGCTAACACAACTACGATACATTTCACAATAAAGTATGCTAACACAACTACTATACATTTTGCAATAAAGTATGCTAACACAACTAGGATACATTTGATAATAAAGTATGCTAACACAACTAGGATACACTCTACAATGAAGTATTCTAACACAACATGGTACATTTTACAATAAAGTATGCTAACACAGCTAGGATATATTTTACAATAAAGTGTGCTAACGCAACTAGGATACTTTACAGTAAAGTGTATTTCCATACCTAAAAGGCATTTTTACAAAGAAACGTACTGATACAATAAGTGGTTACTATACCACGAAATTCGCCTCTATAAATAGAAGTTATTATACAATGAAGCGTACTACTAAAACTAGGAAGTACTGGAAAGTTGAGTGTATTTACATAGGAGTTACTGAGTAATAAAGTGTTCTTACACAAATATAAGAAGCGTTAGTTGTTCCTTCACTAATGAGGCCAAGAGCTGGTGTATAAATACTTACCAAAGGTGGTATTTTTATAATAAGGTTTCTTGCAAGCGGAGGTTACATTTCGTGTGTAGCAGCTATTAAATTACTCTGTATGATTCAATGTGAAATTAAATATTACTCTCTATTACCACCTGCATACTGACATCAGTGTAAATGTGAAGAAAATGGCGTAGATAGGACAGTAAATGCTTATATTATTTTCTGTTAACTGTGAGCTGTTTTTTTTTCTTTACTTTTTCAGTGATTGAATATGATAAAAAATAAAAGAATGACACCCCAGTACTTGTAGCATCGCATTGTTGTTAAGCTATCTGTGATTCTATTTAAAATTATTTTACATTATTATCGTAAGAACTTCTGAATGAAGTAAAGAAGAGTGTATAACATTATATCAATCACACAATATCTTCTATATTCAGTGCCGACGAGGCCTTTCGCCTTAATACCAAGGATGGAGCTTCAATCTTAAATTACGGCATAGTATTTTTGTTGTTGTTGTTTTTTTTTCAAATTAAAGCTAAAAAAATTATATAAGGATTGTTTTGTAATATTAGAGGATGTTTTCTCTGTATATTATACGTTGTTAATTTACTTTATATTTATTACAATCACACCAACCACTGTAGATGATACTCGAACAATTGGGAGTCTTACAGTACAGCCTTTCCTTCCCGCAGCTGTTGAAATGATATATATGTATAAATACACTATCAGTCTTACTGTTAAATGATATCCTGTCCTCCACTTTAAAAATAGCCAGATTGTGTCTTCTTGTGAACAGATTACGTTAGACAAAATAGTGCAGCTGTTCACAGCCGTAAGAAAAGTTTTCTGTCAAAACAATTGAAATCATGTGAACAATTAATGCGGGAAAAGTGAGCTGTACGAGCCAATAATGCAACGTTATAACTTATCTATTTGCTTGATATACGAAAATATCATTTGTTCAGAGTAATAACCTATAATCATTATATATGTGTGTGTGTGTGTGTATGTGACTGATTCGTAACTTATTTGTTTATTTTATAGAATTAACTTAAATTGATACTGCGTAAAATTAATATATGTATGATTCGCAATTAATTTTCTATTTCAAGGCAATGTTTACTTAGTGATAGTAATTACTAAGTCTTCCTTGCTCGTAATTTGTTTTATTTAAACAAATTATGCCCTGTATTAAAACTCCCTGCTAAAAAAGAACACTCAACACACTTTCTGAGTTTATAATCGGCCCCGTACTCTGTACTCTGCATTTTCTTTCCCGTATTCAACATTCATATTATATACATATGTTATTGTAACAATACCTAGTTCACTATCGGTGAAGTTGTATTAAGTTTGACCTACACCCAGTTAGCTCCTGTGACAGCTTCTTCAGTATCACGACGTGTAGATACATATAAAATTGACGCTCAGCTAAGATATTTAGTATATAAGCAAAGACAGTTTTAGTTATTCTGAAATATGGTGTGTGCATATTTTCAATGTGGGGAAATCTCACGTCTCGCGAATCCCCAGAATCCCCAGAAACACATCATAAATGCATCCAACTTATCAACATTTGTTTTACCCTTGAAGAACCTAAATTCCTCATTTTAAAACATTAATCGAAAATACCATCTAAGCTTCATAGACGAAGTTGAAATAAGCGTTATTTATTTGTTTCGAGGAGCTACGAGAGGCCATATACGTTTACAGCCAGCAGACACTTTCTGCTTCGAGGGTGTGAGCTTCTGTGAAACGGCCAAATTCTAACTCCATATGTATGGGAAAGCCAAGATGTTTTTATTATTATTCTTGTTTAAGAAGTGTAAGGGAGCTTTTGCCAAAGCCCCGAGAGAGAATTAATAGATTGATGTCGAGTTGTAGAGAGTAGATTTATTTGCTAATAAACTGAGATGTTGTGTTGACAAGCTTATTGAAGAACAGTTACCGACACGCGAAAGGACAACCGATATCTTTACTAGAGAACGCAACACATATTTTAGTAAAGTTGTGCAATTTATCCAACAGCTTTACGATAACTTGTACCGATACAGAATTGTTATCAATAGGTTTGTCATTTTGTTTCACCATTGTGTGAGAGTAGTTGTGATCAATTATATGTAAATAAACGAAATTCACTTTTAAAAAATGCTATTATAATAACAGGCCATGCTTTTTGATAAGAACAAACAAACAAACAAACAAACAAACAAAAACACACTTTCTAGTAAAATTTAGTGTGAATGTTAAGTCTTAATGTTGATAGCAATGTTTTGTTATTATATAGTGTGAGCTTGTATATGATATAATTAACTTATGATTGAGAGGTTAAAGGATGTAGAGATTTAACCTTAAATGTCAAGGTCATACAAGTCTTGTTGCTGTGCTTTAGGGGCCACTTAAATCTTATTTAATACTTAGTGTAAATGACTTAATAATGTAGTTTTGAGGAAATATGGAATAAGGTTCCAAGTTCTTCATGAGGAGGAATATCAGTAACAAATATGAAGTTATTCCTGAAAAAGAATTTTGTAATGGATTAGAATTATGAAGTAAGAAAAAATATCAGCAATATATTGTAAGGAAATATCTCAGTCAAAGAACATAGTGATTAATGTTAAAATGTTGTAGCAAAATAATGTAACTATTACTTAATTTTGAGCTGCTAAACTGGTGAAAGGCATTCAACAGCACCCATCGTCAACTCTGGGGAAAGTTTTGTCTAATAAAACCAGGCGTAGTTGAGCAGAGTCCCCCAAAGTGTTCTGTTTCAAGAATAAATAACACCAAAATTAAGAGTAACAAATATTTTTATTTCTTGCTTTTGAAGTTCATATGTCATGCTGTGTTGTAGCCTACAGAGTGCATAATTCTTCTCGCGATTCATGGAATGCGCACGTTTTACTCACGTCAAGTCAGTACAAATTGCAACGTTAAGCGTCCCTTATATGACGTCATTTTAGTGTCAACTGACTCACTGACAGACGACACATTACGATATAGTGGCGCGAGTGGTTAAAACAGGGAAATAATGGAATTTGACTGTCAATTTTATAGCGCAATTACGGCTTCAAAGTGTGGCAACGGGTAGCGAACCACGAATCCTCGGATTCACAATCTGGACACGCTACTTCTTAGACCATGCCTGACTTTGTGAAAAAATATAGTGATTCATACGGAGACGTTACAACAAAATAGGAATAAGAACGATTCAAGAGGACATTTTTCAATAAAATAATTAGGATAATGAATTGTGAAAAGATCGGCATTATATTAGAGTGGTTATGATAGCATAGTTTGGTGAAATTTGTAGCTTTGCTTTTGAAAATATTTTAAACAAAGTCATAGATGTTCATGAGAAAAAAAAATTCTCAGTAAAATATCGCAGTTACTTATGGGAAAACACTTGAGTAAAGATCGAAGATTTCATATTTCAAATGAAAGATTTAAGTACTTCATAAAGAAGTGGCTAATGAATGTATATTTTGTTGAAAATTGTTTTAGAAATCAAGTTAGTGAATAGAAAAAAGTAAACTATAGCTGTGTCAACAATGTTTTCTCATTCCTTTTTAAACCCTTTCAAGAAAACTTGCCACATTTAATACTTTGAATGTTCCGCTGTTTCAAGACAACTTGTCACACTTAATACTTTGAATGCTCTGTCGTTTCAAGACTAATTGTTACACTTAGTACTTTGAATGTTCTGCTGTTTCAAGACTAATTGTCACATTTAATATTTTGAATGCTCTGTCCTTTGAAGACTAATTGTTACACTTAATACTTTGAATGTTCCGCTGTTTCAAGACAAGTTGTCACACTTAATACTTTGAATGCTCTGTCGTTTGAAGACTAATTGTTACACTTAATACTTTGAATGTTCCGCTGTTTCAAGACAATTTGTCACACTTAATACTTTGAATGTTCTGCTGTTTCATGATTAATTGTTACATTTAGTACTTTTAATGTTCCGCTGTTTCAAGACTAATTGTTACATTTAGTACTTTGAATGTTCTGCTGTTTCAAGACTAATTGTTACATTTAGTACTTTTAATGTTCCGCTGTTTCAAGACAATTTGTCACACTTAATACTTTGAATGCTTTGCTGTTTCAATACTTATTGTCACACTTAATACTTTGAATGTTTGCTGTTTCAGTACTTATTATCACACTTAATACTTTGAATGCTTTGCTGTTTCAATACTTATTGTCACACTTAATACTTTGAATGCTCTGTCGTTTCAATACTTATTGTCACACTTAGTACTTTGAATGTTCTGTTGTTTCAATACTAATTGCTACATTTAATACTTTGAATGTTCTGCTAGGATAGAACTTCTCCCGGTATTATAGAGTGTATTACGATATTGTATTAACTCAATCTTCTAATATCTATAGAAATTATGGAGTTGAGACTCCAGAAGAAACACGTTGTTTCTTCAGTTTAAGTTTGTTAGTTTTATACACATTCAAAAGACAGGTTAGGAGCATGTTGTTTATTATGTCATAGTAAGGAATTAAAACATCTTTCTCTGATAAGAAATTTTGAAATTCCTCCATCGCGATTTACTTTAAAAAATATATTGTTATAATTTATCTTTAGATTTTTGACACATTCTTTTCTCAGCAATAAATGATTGGTTTTCACATTTATTTTCGTGTTTATTGCTTTAAATGTGCATGTCTTACACGATAAGCTTATTGGCTTTATGCGTATTGTAAAGAGACTTTTAGGACATGCGAAGGATAATGAAATTAAAAGAATGGTCTTATTTTTGAAAAGAGTCTCCTCACCACTATGCAGCTCCTATCTTACCGATACCCTTATCACTCCTACCGTTTCTATTCAAATATCAAACGTTTAATTGTGGGCAGAAAAAAGGGCCAATAGACTATACATGTGACGTTAGCGATGCAGGTAGTTTGATGAAGGAAATATTATTAAAAATAAAGTTGCCAGTAAATATATGTGAAAATTCGCTGAGAAATATCTAGTGGTGTTCATGTAAGGTGTGTTTCTGTAAGATGTTAGCTCTAATTTACTCCATTAAACAGTTCAGAAGACACTCACCCTGTAGTTGTTTTCTACCAGTTAACACAAACCAGACTAGTGGTGTTCATGTAAGGTGTGTTTCTGTAAGATGTTAGCTCTAATTTACTCCACTAAACAGTTCAGAAGACACTCACCCTGTAGTTGTTTTCTACCAGTTAACACAAACCAGACTAGTGGTGTTCATGTAAGGTGTGTTTCTGTAAGATGTTAGCTCTAATTTACTCCACTAAATTGTTCAGAAGACACTCACCCTGTAGTTGTTTTCTACCAGTTAACACAAACCAGACTAGTGGTGTTCATGTTAGGTGTGTTTGTGTAAGATGTTAACTCCTAATTTACTCCCCTAAACTGTTCAGAAGACACTCACCCTGTAGTTGTTTTCTACCAGTTAACACAAACCAGACTTTTCTTGGCTTCTTCCTCAGTCAACAGGTTTCGTCCCTGTTTTTTCGTTCTTACAAAAATGGAATTCAAATGTCCGAGGTGAATGACCCTTGCATGGGCATACCCCTACAGGCACGAGGTACCTCAGTGGCCATGTCATCAACTTTTGTGTTATCCCAAGACTAGTCAACACTGTTATCTCTCCTTCCTGCTCCCCCCTCCCCAACAAGCCCTTTGTTTGTCTCCATAAACGTTGTCACGCGAACGTCAGCGGACCAGATTTTAGTTAAATAACATAATAGATAAAAATTAACATGATTCAACTCACTGTAAATTCTTATTCAGAACTATTTATTTATATTATTTTTCGAGTTGTCTGTAGATCTAATCAAGGAGATTGGAAACATTCTTTCATTGGGTAGTACCACAACTGACAGGCACGTGAATTCAAAATTGAACTTTTTAACTAAGATTAAGTTTTTTAAAACTACACTGACATATCTACTCGCGGAATATTTATCGCACGAGCAACGACGTAGCGCTAGTAATAAATACTCTATGGCTAGTGTAAGTACTCTATGGCTAGTAATAAATACTCTATGGCTAGTGTAAATACTCTATGGCTAGTTTACTAGCCATAGAGTATTTACACTAGCCATAGAGTATTTATTTAAATACTCTATGGCTAGTGTAAATACTCTATGGCTAGTGTAAATACTCTATGGCTAGAAATAAATACTCTATGGCTAAATATAAATACTCTATGGTTGTAATAAACACTCTATAGTTGTACTAAATACTCTATGGTTGTAATAAATACTCTATGGCTAGTGTAAATACTCTATGGTTGTAATAATTACTCTATGGATAGTGTAAATACTGTATGGCTAATAATAAATACTCTATGGTTGTAATAAATACTCCATAGTTGTAATAAACACACTATGGCTAATGTAAATACACTATGGCTAGTAATAAATACTCTATGACTGTAATAAATATTGTATAGTTGTAATAAATACTCTATGGCTAGTAATAGATACTCTATGGTTGTAATAAATACTTTATAGTTGTAATAAATACTCTATGGCTAGTGTAAATACTCTATGGCTAGTAATAAATCTCTAGGGTTGTAATAAATACTCTACGGCTAGTTGGCTAGTAATAAATACTTTATAGTTGTAATAAATACTCTATGGCTAATGTAAATACTCTATGGCTAGT
>NW_013666280.1:298838-317280 GCF_000517525.1 Limulus polyphemus
CTATGACTGTAATAAATATTGTATAGTTGTAATAAATACTCTATGGCTAGTAATAGATACTCTATGGTTGTAATAAATAATTTATAGTTGTAATAAATACTCTATGGCTAGTAATAGATACTCTATGGTTGTAATAAATACTTTATAGTTGTAATAAATACTCTACGGCTAGTGTAAATACTCTATGGCTAGTAATAAATACTCTATGGTTGTAATAAATAATTTATAGTTGTAATAAATACTCTATGGCTAGTAATAAATAATCTATGGCTAGTAATAAACACTATATGGCTAGTAATAAATACTCTATGGTTGTAATAGATACTTTATGGCTATTGCAAATGCTCTATAGTTGTAATAGATATTCTATGGCTTTGTAAATACTCTATGACCTAGTAATAAATACTCTGTGGCTAGTGTAAATACTCTATGGCCTAGTAATAAATACTCTATCGCTAGTAATAAATACTCTATGGCTAGTAATAAACACTCTATGGCTAGTAATAAATAATCTATGGCTAGTAATAAATATTCTATAGTTGTAATAAATACTCTATGGCTATTGTAACTACTCTATGGCTTGTGTAAATACTCTATAGTCTAGTAATAAATACTCTATGGCTAGTAATAAACACTCTATGGCTAGTAATAAATAATCTATGGCTAGTAATAAATATTCTATAGTTGTAATAAATACTCTATGGCTATTGTAAATACTCTATGGCTAGTAATAAATACTATATGGCTAGTGTAAATACTCTACTAATAACAAATACTCTCTGGCTAGTGTAAATACTCATTAGCCATAGAGTATTTATTACTAGGCCACAGAGTATTTACACTAGCCATAGAGTATTTATTACTAGGCCATGGATTATTTACACTAGCCATAGAGTATTTATTACTAGGCCATAGTAAATACTCTATGGCTTAGTAATAAATGCTCTATAGATAGTGTAAATAATCTATGGCCTAGTAATAAATACTCTACGGCCTAGTAATAAATACTCTATGGCTAGTGTAAATACTCTGTGGCCTAGTAATAAATACTCTATGGCTAATGTAAATACTCTATGGCTTAGTAATAAATACTCTATAGATAGTGTAAATACTCTATGGCTTAGTAATAAATACTCCATAGATAGTGTAAATACCCCTGCCATTGTAATATACAGTGCACTTGTTTTAGAATATGTAGTTTTATATACACATATAGAGCTAAAGAATGCTAGCTTTTTGTATTTATTTGTGATGAGTGTGTGTGTGTAAAAAAACTGTTAAAACGTATAATGATAACTCTGCAAATAATAGTATTACTATTATGTGTGAAAACGTTATTATTGTATTGTTGAAAGTGAGAAACAAACAAATTATGCGAATGAGAACAGTTGAAATGAACCAACTTGTTTCCACTTTCATCAGTGTTACACAGTGAGTCTTATATTTTTATTTGTAGAAATAGTGCATATAGCAGAAGGAATGTATATTTTGCTGAAATATTATATTGTTGTAGAACTGGAACAAGTTATACGCTAAGTTGGTGAGAGAGGAAAATACTGTAATATCAGTTGTGTCTGGATTGGTTGATCCAACTCATTCTTTAAACGTGTTAAAACTTTGACCACTTGTTGTTATAAACCAGTTTAGAGTCCGCTATATGGTACGAGTCCATGAAACTTGAAAGAAGTGTTATAATCCGGACATAAACACATTTTCCTGATATTTACCTTTTGTTTGCCTGTTTAAACAATCTATACACGTTACAAGTCATCTAATCATTGAACCGTAACGGCGAGCAAGATTAAGTCGCGTATAAAAGAAAGCAAGTATTTCCCGACGATTATCCTTGTTAAAGGACAACGACTGATAATTCAGTGACTTTTAGTAAAATATTTGTGTTTTTGTTATGTATAATAACGCTTTCCATTATGCTGTTAGGAAAATAACTCCCACCAATTACGCTTGTATATGTAATATAAACATATTACTTTAACCACGTAAATTGTTCTATCATCCAGCACTGCCCCCCTCAGTGGAACATCGGTATGTCTGCGGACTTACAACGCTATAAACCGGGTTTCGATACCCGTAGTGAACAGAGCACAAATCGCCCATTGTGTAGCTTTGTGTTTAACTACAAAAATCCAATACTAACAAAACGAGTTATTAAGTATAGTTTCGAAATATATGTCTGTTTGTTTTCATTTAAGGTTTACACTTTTTGTTCTTGTTGTTGGGGATTGGCGTTTAAGCTGCTATATCTAAGAATAATTTGAAAAAGTATTAAAACGTTTAAGATTTCACCAAAGACATCGCTGCAACCACGGTGTAATCTCCTCCCACAAACCACAAAGTTTGGGTGCTATAGACGGGATAAAAAACCATGAGTCCGCCACTATTCCTCGTTTCAATAGATCGCATCGTTCGCTTCTACGTCAATTTGTGTGTTTCTGGCCATATCGCAATCAGTTACGGCTGTTTAATCTCTGGGCTGTGACTCAACGTCAGGAGCAGCCTGAAGCTTAGAACTTAATATTAGATGGAATCTTAATGCAATGTTCTAAGTATTCTCTTTACATATTTTCATATTTGCTTTGTGGGGCAAACAGTTTGTTAAGAAAAAAAAAATGACGAAGAGTCACTAGGTAATAAAAACTTAATTTTAAGCAAAACTATTACATTCAATGATTTTATTCTCCGTGTATAGCCAGTTCAGCAAAAACTATTACATTCAGTGATTTTATTGTTCATGTATAGCCAGTGCAGCTAAAACTGTTACATTCAGTGATTTTATTGTTCGTGTATAGCCAGTGTAGCTGATACTGTTACATTCAGTGATTTTATTGTTCGTGTATAGCCAGTGTAGCTGATACTGTTACATTCAGTGATTTTATTGTTCGTGTATAGCCAGTGTAGCTGATACTGTTACATTCAGTGATTTTATTGTTCATGTATAGCCAGTTCAGCAAAAACTATTACACTCAGTGATTTTATTGTTCGTGTATAGCCAGTGTAGCTAATACTGTTACATTCAGTGATTTTATTGTTCGTGTATAGCCAGTGTAACTGATACTGTTACACTCAGTGATTTTATTGTTCGTGTATAGCCAATGTAGTTGATACTGTTACATTCAGTAATTTTATAGTTTGTGTATAGCCAGTGTAAATTTAATATTATATTCAGTGATTTTATTGTTCGTGTATAGCCAATGTAGCTGATACTGTTACATTCAGTGATTTTATTGTTCGTGTATAGCCAATGTAGCTGATACTGTTACATTCAGTAATTTTATAGTTTGTGTATAGCCAGTGTAAATTTAATATTATATTCAGTGATTTTATTGTTCGTCAACACTGTGTGTAGAGTTAAAACTATATTTAGTACCTTCATTATCTATCATTTGCTAGTATAGAGTTACTAGACTTTACAAAAACTTTTTTAGGATTGATGGTGTTACCTGAATTGAAATTATAATAGTATAATTAATATAAAACAATTTAAGAATTAATTATACAATTAGTATTTGTATTCATTGTCTAAAACCATATCAACATTATTTATAGTAAACGTATATAAGGATGGACGAAACAATACCGACTTACTAGTTATATTTCTAGTAAACGGATATAAGGATGGACGAAACAATACCGACTTACTAGTTATATTTATAGTAAACGGATATAAGGATGGACGAAACAATACCGACTTACTAGTTATATTTATAGTAAACGGATATAAGGATGGACGAAACAATACCGACTTACTAGTTATATTTATAGTAAACGGATATAAGGATGGACGGAACAATACCGACTTACTAGTTATATTTATAGTAAACGGATATAAGGATGGACGAAACAATACCGACTTACTAGTTATATTTATAGTAAACGGATATAAGGATGGACGAAACAATACCGACTTACTAGTTATATTTCCTTAGTAATTTTATGAACTCCAAAATAAGACGAGAGTAAAGATTACGTTTGTGGGTTTAGAGATCGAAACGTCCTGTGTTATGTTTGTGGGTTTAGAGATCGAAACGTCCTGTCTGCTTTGAGGCTGGTTAGCTTGGGGGGGAGGGGGAGTATAATACATAATACGAGAGTACGTGTTTTTGTTCACGTTCTGCTGAGATTATATCGCTTCAGACAGCCGGGTATATTAGCGGTCAGCCGTGGGCTGCTGCTTCTATCTTGGGCTTCTCTATTTTTATTCTCTCTTCTTTTACACTCATATCGTATCGGAAGCGGGCGATAAGGTTTTTTGTTCCAGAGTTGGGCTGTAGGTTTGTCTTTTCAACCCCGTCCCTCCTTCATATGAGTAGCGTCGAGACTGTCAGAGATAACGTCAGGATTTGGTATGGCGGTTTTCCTTTTTCCAGGAATAGGGTCGGTTATTAAAATGTCTCAAGAGCATGTAAAACGTGTTGGTTTTACCCAGGTGAATTAATGGCATCAGTAAGAAACATATTTTAATTTTTTATTATCTGTTAATATATCAACAACACAGTTTCTCAAGTCACATCTTTGAACTGAGAACTCTTTTTATTTCAAAATAATGTTATGTTTTTCACACATTTGGTTTCAGTCCTAACACGTAAAGGTTTTAATTGTTCCACAACAATATGTGATAAACGTTTCGATTTAAGGTTTTAAAATAGGCAAACATATTTAGATCTACAGTTGCGATTCTTAATTTACTATACATCTTGTGCTTAACGAATTAGTAAATTTTATTAACTTTCTTCAAGAAACAATGAATTTATTAATAACGCATCACTTGATATTTGTTTTTATGGGTATATTTCATGTATAAAAATTCAAGCCTTTAATTATTACCAGCATTCTGATATGTTCGTTAACGTGGGATAAACGTTTTCAAGTACAATAAAACTGTTGTAACATACATAAATTCAATCTCATCGACCCAAAGACAGAAAGATGGAAACGTACAGTTTTAACAAGGCAAATAACCAGGAAGAATCATTTTATTAAATACTAAGCGTCAGTCACTTAAATACTAATCAATATAGCTTAGTGGTTCGAACTAGTTAACAGCAGATGGCATGTGAACGTACTATTTGTATACCTTGTTTAATTGGATGAGCATCAGCATAGACTGTAGGAAAGGATTACTTGAATGAGTTAATCTAGTTTATGAAAGAAACCCACTCAGACACTAATATGAAATAGTGTAAACCTTAGCCAAGTTGTTTTTAGTGGAAACCGCCCAAATTCACACTCAAACCATGGCTGAATAAAACTTATCAAATATTTTCAAGGTACCATATTAGTACTATTAATGTCTGTTTGTTAGTTTATTTCAGATACCATCGCTAACAGTCTGGACATAGTTAAAAGTACTTCTTCAGAGAGGTTACTGGATATAGTTAAAAGTACTGTTTCAGAGAGGTTACTGGATATAGTTAAAAGTACTTCTTCAGAGAGGTTACTGGATATAGTTAAAAGTACTTCTTCAGAGAGGTTACTGGACATAGTTAAAATACTTCTTCAGTGAGGTTACTGGACATAGTTAAAATACTTCTTCAGTGAGGTTACTGGACATAGTTAAAATACTTCTTCAGTGAGGTTACTGGACATAGTTAAAAGTACTTCTTCAAAGAGGTTACTGGACATAGTTAAAGTACTTCTTCAGTGAGGTTACTGGACATAGTTAAAATACTTCTTCAGTGAGGTTACTGGACATAGTTAAAAGTACTTCTTCAGAGAGGTTACTGGACATAGTTAAAGTACTTCTTCAGTGAGGTTACTGGACATAGTTCGAAACATTTGTTTAACGTAGCTACACGACGTTGATAACACGTGTTGAGAGAAGTTACAGGGCATACTTGAAAATAAATACATAGAGAGGTTGTAGAGCATAGTCGAAACATCGTTTGAAAGCGATTGAAGACGTTTAGCAGGACAAATTATATTGTAACATAAAATATTCAGTAGTATAGCTGTTAAGCAGGTTAAACTATATTGTAAGATAAACTATTCAGTAGCGTAAGCTGTTTAGCAGGATAAACTATATTGTAAGGTAAACTATGGAGTAGTGTAAGCTGTTTAGCTGGAAAAACTATATTCTAAGATAAACTATTCATCAGTGTAAGCTGTTTAGCAGGATAAACTATATTCTAAGATAAACTATTCAGTAGTGTAAACTGTTTAGCTGGAAAAACTATATTGTAAGATAAACTATTCATCAGTGTAAGCTGTTTAGCAGGATAAACTATATTCTAAGATAAACTATTCAGTAGTGTAAACTGTTTAGCTGGATAAACTATATTATAAAATAAACTATTCAGTAGTATTAGCTGCTTAGTTGCACAAACTATATTGTAAGATAAATTATTCAGTAGTGTAAGCTGTTTAGCCTGTCAAACTATATTGTAAGATAACTAATTGGTTAGTGTAATTGTTTAACTGGTCAAACTATATTGTAAGATAAACTATTGGTTAGTGTAATTGTTTAACTGGTCAAACTACATTATAAGATAAACTATTGGTTAGTGTAATTGTTTAGTAAGATAAACTATATTGTAGTGTGGTTGAAATACTGTATGGTATTATCCTTTGCTTTCACTCATAGTTTCTTGAAATATAAAATAGAATATTTTTTACAGATTGGTAATGTATATATTTTTCGAAAACTGTACCATCAGGTAACTTAATCAGCGAGATAAACTTTTCAAAACGAGAGAATGGAAACGAGATCAAACGAGATGACTACATTAATTCTGAGCTGGTTAAGAAAAAATTGGGAAGTTTAAAAAATGATAAGGCTCCTTGGCCAGATAATATTTCCCCAAAGGTTTTGAAGGAGGTTAAAGATTGGATATGTGAACCATTTGCTACTATTTGTTGTCAGTCCTTGAATAGTGGGCAGGTACCAGAGGATTGGAAGTTAGCTGATGTAATTCCTCTTTTCAAGGGAGGTGATAAAAATTGTCCCAGTAATTATAGACCCATTAGTCTTACATTAGTTGTGGGAATTTTTTTTGGAAAGTCTGTTAAGAGATGCTTTGCAAAGTTTAGAATTTTATTGGATAGTCAACATGATTTCACTAAGTAAGTGAAAATCTTGCCTTACAAATCTTTTAACATTCTTTGGAAAGGCTACTGCTTATGTAAATGATGGTAATGGTGTAGATTTGGTGTATCTGAATTTTCAAAAAGCATTTGACAAGGTGCCACATAAAAGGCTTGTAAAACAAACTTGCTCTATAGGTGTGGAAGATAAGTTAGCAAATTGTATAGAAGAGTGGCTGGATGGAAGAAACCAGAAGGTTGTTACAAATGGAGTTCAGTCAAACTGGATTAATGTCACAACTGGGGTACCTCAGGGCTCAGTATTAGGACCTTTACTCTTTTTGATTTACATCAATGAAGTAGATGAAGGGATAGTCAATAAATTACTTAAATTTGCAGATGATATTAAGGTATTGGGTGTTGCTAGCTGTGAAGAGGATGCTGCTGATTTACAAAAGGATTTAGATGAGTTAATGAGTTGGACAAATAAATGGCAGATAGGTTTTAATTATAATAAATGCAAGATAATGTATGTGGGTTATCATAATTTGAATTATAAGTATAATTTGGATGAAAATATCCTTAATAGTGTAATGAAAGAAAGGGATCTTGGTGTTGTAGTCGATCAGTCTCTAAAGCCATCCAAGTAGTGTGCTGTTGCTAGTGGTAGGGCAAATAGGATTTTAGGTTGTATCTATACAAATATTGAATACAAGTCTAAAGATGTTATACTTTCATTGTACAATTCACTGGTTAGACCACATTTGGAATGTTGTGTTCAGTCTTGGACTCCTTATTTTATGAAGGACATTGAATTGTTGGAAAGGGTTCTGAGAAGGGTTACTAGAATGGTGCTTGGAATGAAGGGGTTGTCATACGACGAGAAGCTGAAATCTCCCAAATTGTTTTCTCCTGAAAAAAGAAGAGTTTGAGGTGTTTAATATTGTAAAGGGAATTGATAGTGTTGATGCATCATATTTTTTCATACTTAACAGTGAGAATAGTAGGACTAGGGGACACAGATATAAATTTTATAAAGTAGGAGTCATCTTCAGCTTAAACAGTTTCATTTTTCTAACAAGGTGGTTGGCCTTTGGAATGGGTTATCTTCAGATGTTGTAGAGGCAGTAAATGTAATACAGTTTAAGAAAGAGCTTGATAAGTATATGAATGAAAAGGGCTGGGTTAAAAAACATTTTTAATCATTTTAATTTAGTTTTGAGGATGGAACAGCCGAGATGGAACGATAGGTCCCATGTTGTATGTAGGTTTTTTAACGAACACTCGTTTCATAGGTTATCTAATCAGTTCTTGGGTAACTCAGTTCGTTTGTTTTACTTTGAAGTCAACTATCAAAGCCTATTCAGCAATAACAAGATTGAGATCGTAAGGCAAACCTTTAAGTTCCACGAACTACATTAGCCCAGTTTTGTTATTCTGCAGTATATAAGGGCAGTCAAGGCTTCCGGTAGAATGTGTTCCCGGATTAACCTATAACACAACTTATGTCTTCTTCTGGGTGAACGCTATTCAGATATATTTGTCAAACAAAAGTAACAGTAAACTGATTTTTTTGCTACTCAACAGCCGCAAAAACCGAGAAGCTAAGTTATACAAAAACAAAGATCACAATGTATTTCCACAAAAGAAAACTGGACATTTCATAATTCTAAGGATCATAATAACAAAACAAATAGAATAATATCTGAAATCAAAAAGAGTATAATACTTTGTTCTAAACCCGATGTTCCGATATCATGTATATAACCCGTTTGTGCTGTGACTATGCTTTAGCACTGTTCCTTTATAAAGCCCCCCTCCAGTGGCACAGCGGTATGTCTGCAGACTTACAATACTTCGATACCCGTGGTGGACAGAGCACAGATGGTCATTGTGTAGCTTTGTGCTTAACTTCAAACAAACAAATCCTTTACAAAATATTCAAATTATGAAAACTTCGCATCACTTTGCTGTGGGCATCATACGAATAGCCAAGTTAAAGGTATTCGTGAGTTTCTTAAAGAATGGCAGGTTTTTTTTTGTGTTTAAGTACTTAATCGCGACTAATTTTCGTCAGCCAGCACTTATAATTAAGAAATTCAACGCTAATCTTAGCGTGTAAGGTGAAATATTATTACATTAATTTTCGTCGTTAAATAGGATTATTGCCCGATGTTACTTATCCAGAAAAAGGTTCGCCGGATTAATACCTTGTCTTACAAGATAACTTACCTAGTCTCCCCCTGTTCACCATATATAGAAGTGAGAAAGGGCGGGAAGGTAGTCTTACTAATAGAGTATGGAACATAACTGGTAGAATAAAATCGCCTTGGCTATCACAACTTTATCTGTACATATCCTGTTGAAAATCATAAAAGTATCTTGCTTAAACATGAGCTTGTTTTTTTATAACGTGACTTTTTGTTCGACAATGGTAGCTGAAATGTTACTCGTTTTGTTAGATCATTGTTTCTAGGTGGTCCGTTTCGTAGCATTGTTGATATAATTTGTCTCTGTACTGTTAGATCATTGTTTCTAGGTGTCCGTTTCGTAACATTGTTGATATAATTTGTCTCCGTACTGTTAGATCATTGTTTCTAGGTGGTCCGTTTCGTAGCATTGTTCATATAATTTGTCTCTGTACTGTTAGATCATTGTTTCTAGGTGGTTCGTTTCGTAGCATTGTTGATATAATTTGTCTCCGTACTATTAGATCATTGTTTCTAGGTGGTTCGATTCGTAGCATTGTTGATATAATTTGTCTCTGTACTGTTAGATCATTGTTTCTAGGTGGTTTGTTTCGTAGCATTGTTGATGTAAATTGTCTCTGTACTGTTAAATCATTGTTTCTAGGTGGTCCGTTTCGTAGCATTGTTGATATAATTTGTCTCTGTACTGTTAGATCATTGTTTCTAGGTGGTCCGTTTCGTAACATTGTTGATATAATTTGTCTCTGTACTGTTAGATTATTGTTTCTAGGTGGTCCGTTTCGTAGCATTGTTGATATAATTTGTCTCCGTACTATTAGATCATTGTTTCTAGGTGGTTCGATTCGTAGCATTGTTGATATAAATTGTCTCTGTACTCATTTCACTTTTCGTGACATCTGCAGAAAAGTTATTTTCTACACATTCAGTTTGACAGTCAAAACTGATTACACCTCTATAAATATTTTATCTTTGGATGAGCAAGCTGGAAAGTGGATACAGCATTGAGAAGTGAAGAAAGAATGATAATTTAGGTGGATTTACTTGTAACTGCGTAAAAAATACATTAGCGGTGTGCATACTTGATGAAACGTATACTCGGATGACTCAGGGCCTGAACGTGTTACGTGTGCTTATGCGAAGAATATGTAAAATGTTTTAAAGGTTATTTCGTCGATGAAATAGCTACAAACAATTTGGGCAGAGAGAACCATCAAGGGTTAAACTTCTCAACAAATTACACGTAGAAATCTCTTTGAATTAACGTTTCCAGTTATCGCGAACTGTTAGTATAGTTAGTTAGTGACTCCTCTGAAATTGTCATATATTGCTAACTTCTGTTATAATAAACAAATCTGATTAACAGAAAGAAACCCGATTCAATTTCGAGTTTTGTAACAAACAGAAAAATGTATCCATTTAGTCCTGTAAACGCGTGTCAGAAGTTTCTGTACAATGGAAATATATGAGTGGACACAAACTGTCAAGAATTAACATTATTTCATTAAGCGAAAGGGCGTGAACTTGTTTACCTACCTATGTTCAGGAAGGAAATTATGTAACAAGTTAATAAAAAACCACTTGTTTAATAGAACTCCATGATATTGTACATCTTAGGTAAAATACTCCGGATTGGGAATTATGATCACCATTCATAAGCAAGCTTATCTGTCAGTATTGAGAAATGTCTGGTGAAGTACAGTAATGTTAAATATAAAAGTAAAGTTGTCCATTCGAGAAGGTTTGATCTTTCTTATACTTCATTGTAACGTAACTTAATACGTTTAATTAATTATGAGTTGTTTGTTTGTTGTTAAAAACACGAGGGCTATCTGCGCTAGCCGGCCCTAATTTAGCAGTGAAAGACTAGAGTGAAGACAGCTAGTCATCACCACCCACCACTAACTCTTGGGCTACTCTTTTACCAACGAATAGTGGGACTGATCGTCACATTATAACGTACTCACGGCTGAACAGACTTTCCTAAAGTATGTAGGCAGACTTTCCAATAGTATGTAGGCAGACTTTCCAATAGTTAATTCAGTTCTTTTAAACAACGGATATTTCTATTCTATTTACAATAACCACACGACTGGCATGGTCAGGTGGTTAGGGATCTCGACTCACAAACTGAAGGTCGCGGGTTCGAATCCCCCTTCAGCCCCCTATACTATTGGAAAGTCTGCCTACATATTTTAGAAAAGTTTGCTTACATACTATTGAAAAGTCTGCCTACATACTTTAGAAAAGTCTGCCTACATACTTTAGGAAGGTCTGCCGAGGTCACTTTTTGCTTTTCCTAACAGTTTTTCACCTACTTTTCCTAGTAGATCCATTTTTAGAGATAACTGAGTGCTGGTTTCGTAATATTTAAAGTAACTCTTTACTATACTTGTTCAAACAAGTACAGCAAACAAACAGAAATCATCACATCATTGACAATAACACCCACATTCTTGAATGACATACGCAAACTTAACATTTCGACTGATAAGCTAGAGTTTAATTTACAATCAAATAGAACAAAGCTAATAAATGGCACCAAAATCAATCAATGGATAACAGTATTGGAACAAGAATAAAAAAAACAACATAATTGTTCTATTATAATGAAAATTACAGGTACCATTTTGTGTATCTGTTTGGGATTGCGAAATTACAATGTAGTAAAAGAATGACACGTGTGTTAGCCCCTTATTTGGTAGGAGTAAAAACTAGCGAGCAAAAATTCGAAGTTCAAGTAAAATACATGTATGAGGCCTACATGCAAATTAAAAATATAAAACTACCACTAACATATTTCCTATATGCATATTGTTTCTGCAATACAGTTAAATGGAATTAATTTTACTGTCAGAAAAACAAAAAAGGCGTTTGGAAACTTAGAATGGCGATCGTAATACCGCACATCACCAGGTTAGTACCCTGGACAAAGCTAAAGTACAGTTTTATCTCAAGGATCTAGCACTGACCAATCTTACCTAAACTATAGTACAGTTTTATCTCAAGGATCTAGCTCTGACCAGTCTTACCTAAATTATAGTACAGTTTTATCTCATGGATCTAGCTCTGACCAATCTAGATCCATGAGATAAAACTGTACTATAGTTTAGGTAAGATCTGACCAATCTTACCTAAACTATAGTACAGCTTTATCTCATGGATCTAGCTCTGACCAGTCTTACCTTAAATATATTATTTGTTATACACTGTTAACTGCCGCTGTTGAGATAGTCTATAGAGGGTTCTCTTGTGACGTCAAAGCTCCCGATAAAGAATGTTATGGTTCTCTTTAATTCGTTAAACTACTGTACGGAAAACTGGAAGAAAAACAAAACAATAATTGTTTTGTTAAAAACAAGCAGAGAACTTATTATTCATGCTTGGTTAGTTATCTATTGACATTCATATGATTACTACAGCTCAGAATATATACGTTGGATATTAAATCACTATTGTTTATTTTCTAGAAATATCATTAAAAACGTGTTGAAATTCTAAGAAGTTTTATCTATAAAATTGGCAAGGCAATACTTCGCATTACCTTCACGAACAATAAATACACCGTTTTAAATTGGCTTCAGAATTATGATTTAACAGCATAGATGTTTGTTTCTTTGGCTAAGAAACGTGAACTGAATTCCGATAAAAGTAAAACTTAAAACAAAAACCTAGCAACCAGCATAGCTAATTAAATATACGTTCCTTGCCCTTCTACTTATAAAGATTAAAACGCACTATTTCATCAGTTCTGTAACCATGCTGTCAACGATATTCTTGGCCGTAATGTCATAATTAAGATAGTTAATACTACTCCCCCGTAATGTCATGATTAAGATAGTTAATATTACTCCCCCCCCCCGTAATGTCATTATTAAGATAGTTAATATTATCCCCCTCCCCGTTACGACCTTAATCGGCTGATAGTTTTTGTAAGCCAAACTTACAGTCAGCAAGTTTATAAAACATATAGGACGAGCATGTTCAGCGACGAGGATTCGAACTCGCGATCCTCGGGAAGTGAGCCCTAACTACCAGGTCATACCGGGCCCGGGATAGTTAATATTGCTACAGCAATGTAAATATTCTTTGTTCGTCGGCGATAAAATCATGCAACAAAGTGATCGTTAAAATCTAAGTGTCAAAGAAAATCAGACAACAAAGTGAACGTTGACTGTCCACTGTTAGTGAAATCAGGCAGCAAAGTGAACGTTTACTGTCCACTGTTAGTGAAATCAGGCAACAAAGTGAACGTTGACTGTCCATTGTTAGTGAAATCAGGCAGCAAAGTGAACGTTGACTGTCCACTGTTAGTGAAATCAGGCAGCAAAGTGAACGTTGACTGTCCACTGTTAGTGAAATCAGGCAACAAAGTGAACGTTGACTGTCCACTGTTAGTGAAATCAGGCAGCAAAGTGAACGTTGACTGTCCACTGTTAGTGAAATCAGGGAACAAATTGAACGTTGCTTGATCGGTGTCAATTAAATTTGCAGAAAAGTGATATTCGATTCGTTGAGTTCCAATAACGCTGACGCCATATTTACTATTCCCTGCTACTAAATATTAGTTCTTATATGTAAGACGGTTTTAAGTAAACCACATTTACATTAAAATAGTTAGTCACAGCGAACTCAAGTGCAGCGATTTCAAAAGAAAGATCAGGCTAGGATTACACTTTGCTAAACTCAAAGCTGATTATTTTAACGTTTGTTACGTTGCAAAACGTAAACTCCGATTTAGTAATAAAATTTTGGGTTATCGTATTGATAACATGTAATATTTTGAAACTTAGAGTTATAGCATTAAGAAGTGTAAGGATCCGTGTTTATGAGTTAAGACTGGTAATATGATAAAGTTTTAAAGACTGATGAGTTAATGATAAGCTATGAGTGAGCCAATTAAAAAAGCGGGATACAAGCAGTAGCGAAAGTATGCACCCACAGCCCCCGAATTTTGTGGGGGGGGGCATATTGTGTAGCTACACCCCTGGATATAAAGTATTTATGTTTTGTTTGTTTGGTAGAATTCGTACAAAGCTACACGTGAGCTATATGCTCTGGCCATCCCGAATTTTGGTGCAATAGACTAGAGGATAAGCCGATAATGAACACCATCTACCGCCAACTCATGGAATTATGGGCTTTTACCATCACTTTTATAACGCACCCACAGAACTAAAATACAGAGCACTATTTTAACGAGACACGAACGTTGGAGCCTCAGCTACACAGTCTCAAACACAATTACTGTATCAAGCGATAGGAGCAGTTAGCATGGTGACATTAAAGGCGCGATAAAACAAACAAAGAATACATTTTGATAAACTTCTAAAATAAAACTAAACCTGCGAAACGTTATCATAACTAGGATAGCATAAGACTAGTAAAAAGTTGCATATAAACGTTTTTACCACAAGCGGATATTGGGTAAGTTACAAAACTCAAAATTTCCGATCAGCTGTACCAAACAAACAGCTTAATAAAACATTTCCAGATCTAACCCTTCACCGATCATACTGCACGTGATATTCTGTACGTAAATGCTAGTAATATGTAATGTTATTTTATATTATTATAGGATACTATGGATATTAGAACATTTCTGAGGTCCACAAACGTTAGTATCATCAAAGTTAGTAGGAATACGTAATGTTATTTTATTTTATTATAGGATAAAATTAATATTATGACACTTGTGATGTCCACAAATGCTGGTATCGCCAAAGTTAGTAGTAGTGCGTAATGTTATTTTATATTATTATATGATGTTATGAATACTATGACACTTGTGATGTCCACAAACGTTGGTATTGCCAAAGTTAGTAGCAGTACGTAATGTTATTTTATACTAGTGTAACTGTTAATTTCCAAAAATGTCTGCATCATCAAACTTAGCTTGTGACATTTGTTATTTTATACTACTAAAGGATACTGTGATATTCTGTTATTTTATACTACTAAAGGATACTGTGATATTCTGTTATTTTATACTAGTTAAGGATACTGTGACATTCTGTTATTTTATACTAGTTAAGGATACTGTGACATTCTGTTATTTTATACTAGTTAAGGATACTGTGACATTCTGTTATTTTATACTAGTTAAGGATACTGTGACATTCTGTTATTTTATACTAGTTAAGGATACTGTGACATTCTGTTATTTTATACTAGTTAAGGATACTGTTGATAGAGTCATAGCACCCATTACAAGATAGATTAATGTACTAGAACCAGGATAGAATCATAGCACCCATTACAAGATAGATTAATGCACTAGAACCAGGATAGAATCATAGCACCCATTACAAGATATATTAATGTACTAGAACCAGGATAAAATTATGTCACCCATTACAAAATAGATCAATGTACTAGAATCAGGATAGAATTATGTCACCCATTACAAAATAGATCAATGTACTAGAATCAGGATAGAATTATGTCACCCATTACAAAATAGATTAATGTACTAGAACCAGGATAGAATTATGTCACCCATTACAAAATATATTAATGTACTAGAACCAGGATAGAATCATAGCACCCATTACAAGATAGATTAATGCACTAGAACCAGGATATAATCATGTCACCCATTACAATATAGATTAATGTACTAGAACCAGGATAGAATTATGTCACCCATTACAAAATAGATCAATGTACTAGAATCAGGATAGAATTATGTCACCCATTACAAAATAGATTAATGTACTAGAACCAGGATAGAATCATAGCACCCATTACAAGATAGATTAATGTACTAAAACCAGGATAGAATCATAGTGCGTTACAGGTGATTTCCGAGATATTGAGTAACAGTAGTAAGAAGATAACGTGAAAATAGAGATTAATGCCAGATTAGTTTACATAAAAGATGGTTCCAATGAACTAAATATAATGACTGGAAAAAAAACGACTGACATCAACGAAGAAAACAGCTGATAAGACTTATTTTAGCGATTCCGAGTATCTAAATATGGCGAACTCACGAATATCGTTGTCTCCAGAAGAAGTTAGACACTAACAAGCCCATTAAATACATAGGACGTTTAAGATCAAGAGATCTTCAATGAACAGCTAAAAGGTTAGAATTATATCGGTGAAATACAGTGATATTCTAAACCTGAAAGCAGCAAACAATAAAACACCGTTCTTACACCTTTACCAAGATACAGAGCAGCATTGAAGATGTAAGTATGGTTATATCAACAGGTAGTTTGGAGAGACTCTTCTTATTTGCCATATCAATGATAGTTAAAATTACAATCTGATATGAAGTCATTAGTAATACTTACGAAAAGAAAATCACATTATGAGCTCAGTGCCAGGAGAATGATAGATATGTACGGGATTATCATTCCAGCACTAACTGCTATCAGCATTTCAAAGATATGACCCGGGTCTATAGGCAACTGGTACGTAATGAGTAGTTGAAAATTACAGCCCATAGCTGTCTGTTAAATATGATCCACTGTATCTGAGCACGAAGATGGAGTGTTTTAAACTCACGCTTACAGAATCTGTAAACTTATATTTATTATTTTAATGGTTTTCTGTCTAACAATTGTGGATGCCTTCGTGATTTTTTCCATTAGTCATGTGTCAGAAGTCTTCTCACTGCAGTACATATCTATCACGTCAGCCTGGCGATTGCTCACAGAAACTCCGAGGTCGACCTCTGCCATTTAAAAGTTAAACGTTCTTCATGCTTATGGTATTCAAGAAAACCAGCCCCCATACATCATAGGGCAGGTCCCAGCACGACGAGTTTAGTGTAGACTCCTCAAGGTTGGATGTAGACGCTTTGTTTCCAATAAAAAAAGGAAATACGTGCGTGAAAAGGTTACACAATGAATTGCCTGGTGTTAAGATTAGCTTTGAGTGGGCTCTATGTGAGGAAGGAAGACGAACGAAGGTAGCGCTCTCGTTATCTCAGAGCTAGTGAATTATAACAGTATGGTGTATATCATGATTGACACGTTTTCTGACGTCTCTTAAGCTCCACCGGACGATTAGTTTAACTTCACAAGGATATAGCTTTTATTGTAATTTTTTACTGTGTGAAATGTAAGTCAGTAGCAATTGAATATGCAGAGTTGTAAACGGACCTTTATCTGCGTTAAAATACTTTTTTTTTAATTGCGATCTTTTGGCCTTCTTACCGGAGCCTTCATCAGGCAACAATGTATACCTTCATCAGGCAACAATGTATACCTTCATCGGGTAACAAAGTTGCTTAAAACGGCTACAAGGTAGCATGTTTAAGGACGTTCTTATGTCTCTTTCGAACAGAATTTCTCTGAGCATTCCCTTGTAGTTTTTTCTCTCCTACTTCTGGAGTATCAGATATCCTATCCAGAAATTTCTGAAAATATGGGTTCAAAGTGCTGTCTCAGCATTTACACTTAGTGCTGTATCATTTATAATATTATTCTAGTAGTAACGCTAATCCCAGAGAATTTGCGTATGTTTCTTTTTTTCCAATCGTTTTTAACTTAATGTTCCAAACTTGTACTGCATGAAGATTGATTTATGTCATAATAACTCATAATAACTGCATGAGCATGATTATATTTTATGACACTTGTTGCGCTTGTTAAAATTGGGATAATTTTTTTTTTACTGCAAGTGTTATTTTTAGCACTAATCATAACCAAGGAACACCAATTAAGCATTTAATAAAAAAAAAAGAGGGCGTGATTACAAAGTATAGTTAACAAGTATGGAGGAAGGGTGGCTTGTCGGGATTGAGAGTCATATATACTCAGTTCATCACTCGAAGCTGAGTATAGGTGTCCATAGAACCCACCTGTACACAGGAGAAAAACATGCACAAATCAACTAAACTTATAAAATCCAAATAGAAAATCAAGTTGTGGCGATTTATAGTAGCTGTATAGAAGAGTTTATATACTAACTATTATATTAACCGCTAGGAGAGCGTATATTCTTACTATTATATTTACCGCTAAGAAAGTGTATTTATTTACTATTATATTAACCGCTAGCAGAGCGTATATACTTACTATTATATTTACCGCTAAGAAAGTGTATTTATTTACTATTATATTAACCGCTAGCAGAGCGTATATACTTACTATTATATTTACCGCTAAGAAAGTGTATTTACTTACTATTATATTAACCGCTAGGAGAGTGTATATACTTACTATTATATTTACCACTAAGAA
>NW_013666280.1:317565-331639 GCF_000517525.1 Limulus polyphemus
GGAGAGTGTATATACTTACTATTATATTAACCGCTAGGAGAGTGTATATGTTTACTATTATATTAACTGCTAGGAGAGTGTATATACTTACTATTATATTAACCACTAGGAGAGTGTATATATTAACTATTATATTAACCGCTAGGTGAGTGTATATACTTACTATTATATTAACCGCTAGGAGAGTGTATATACTTACTATTATATTAACCGCTAGGAGAGTGTATATATTTACTATCACATTAACCGCTAGGAAAGTGTATATACTTACTATTATATTAACCGCTAGGAGAGTGTATATAATTACTATTATATTAGCCGCTAGGAGAGTGTATATATTTACTATTATATCAACCGCTAGGAGAGTGTATATACTTACTATTATATTAACCGCTAGGAGAGCGTATATACTTACTATTATATTTACCGCTAAGAAAGTGTATTTACTTACTATTATATTAACCGCTAGGACACTGTATATACTTACTATTATATTAACCGCTAGGAGAGTGTATATACTTACTATTATATTAACCGCTAGGAGAGTGCATATAATTGCTATTATATTAACCGCTAGGAGAGTGCATATAATTGCTATTATATTAACCGCTAGGAGAGTGTATATAATTACTATTATATTAACCGCTAGGAGAGTGTATATACTTACTATTATAGTAACCGCAATGGGAGGTTGTATCTTTATCGTTATGCTAACTGCAGTGAAGGTCTTATCTTTATCATGAATTATATTATTAGATAAAACAGTTTTTACTGCATGTAGTATGATAAACGAATGCCTTTTCAACGAACAGTCATCAATACGTTCAGCTAATACTTTTTGTATCACATTTCAATTGCAATGAGATTTTTTATATCACTCACTTTTTGTTTTTGTCCGTGCTGTTTCTTAAATACTCGCGTCATTCTTTTCTGTCCATGTATCATTTCTGTTTATAAGGCTTGCTATTCTGTTAGGGCATAGAAATAGAATAAGCCAGTTGGAACAAATATGAAGAGTCTTCTATTAGAGCCAGTGGAGCGTACATTGTGGAAATAGATCAAGTGAATATATGAGGCAGTTAGTGTAAATTACACCAAAGAATTCAAGGTATCCAAAGAAAAATTAACTTAACTAATAACAAAAAAACAAGCTTATTTGTTGTGACGATGGTTATTAGTGTGAATTTCACGCATCAAATAAACAGGTGTCTTTAACTTCCAACATGATTCCGTGTTTTTCTTTTTGTGGAACATCACACTTTTTTGTTTGTTTTGTTTTTTAAGACATAGAAAAATAGATTAATTAGAATCTCTCTGATTAAACATTGCATTATTTGACATCTAGTGAAACGAACCGCACTTCACTTGGTTGTTTGTACATTGAACGAACCGCACTTCACTTGGCTGTTTGTACATTGGATAAGTATTATACGTGATTAAAATAAAATACTTAGAATCTCGGCAAATAATGCAGATTAATTTATTTGATTGTTTGTTTGATATTAAGAACAAAGCTACACAAAGGGCTATCTGTGCTCTGCCCACCACGGGTATCGAAACGCGGTTTCTAGCAGTATAAGACACTGTGCCACTGGGGGCTAATTTATTTGACCTGTGTATCATTACTGCTTCTTTTTTCATTATGGTAACATTGAAAATTCAATTTCCAGAGTATAGACCTGTGTTCATCAACAATACAATCATATATTCCATTCGTTTGATATAAATGCTGTTATAGGCTTTATTTTTAATCTAGAGTTTAGAACGAAACACGTTCCCTAAATGACACTAGCCTTCTTAAAAAAAAAAGTGTAAAAAAGCAAAAGAAGCCATATTTAAAATACATTCAGGCTAGATTGGGTTGTTGAGTTTGTTAGTCTGTACTGAAATTAGTCAAGAAAGTGAAAGTTATGTTTAGACATAGTTTATTTATAATGTTTAGACAATCGGTGAAAGTTGGTAACCGCGGAATTTCAAGTTTTAGAAATAAAACTTTTGTATTATCGTTCAGTGGACTAGCCTTTGCATTATTCTGTTTACCGAATAATCAAAAAGAACCCGCCTAACAATAGAAGCCATTACAACAATAATATATATAAATATATAGAGAGAGAAGTGTTCAGCACAGGCAAGAGGCACTGATATGTGTACAAATTGGTATGTAAACCTTAGTGAACTATCAATCTGAGTAGAATACCAGCATGCTGGCACTTAATCTAGAAGAGACTAACGCTTTGCTAGAATGTAAGTCAAATCCTGGAATGTATGTCAGAATAAACGTTTTATATATGTCTAAAGTGACTGCGATGTCTTGATAATACAAAAATCACACCTTTTTATTAGGTGGTAAAAATATCATGATAGTAAGTGAAACTGTATCTTGAGACTATACTGAAGATGTTATGTTTTTTAACAAGGATCGAGTTTATGCTAATTTTGTGTATTTAATTATGATGTTCCTGGAATAAACTCAGTCAGTATTGGTTTTCAAATGTGAAACTTAATTTACCTGGAATTCCCGATTTTATAAGAACATAACAATGCTCTAACAATTTACAGAACATTTTCTTAAACTAGTATAACGTCTAAATGCCATTGTTAAAAGATAGTTAAATGTTTTACACATTCATAGCTTCTACCTTATATATTAGTTTGTCGTGTGTTAAGCACAACGCTGCACAATGGGCTATAGTTATTGTGCCTCAATACAGGAATAGAATCCAGATTTTTATCGTTATAAGCTCTCATACTTATCTCTGAGTCACCAGTAGTGTATTTATTAATTTTTGACTATTTCTTTAAATCATTTGATACAGATGAAACATTAATGAACTTCATTGAAATAGTACGTGCTTTTAATGCTTTATAAATCGACGTTTTACACAATATTGTTTTTGTCAAAAGTGATGAAAAATAATAATAATTACAATTAATAATCAGATGCCACTCCCTGCTAAAAACTGTTTTTAATGTAAACGCTTGAAGTACATTGTTCGTTTGTTTGTTTTTTGCGAACAAGTTACTTAAGTTACTATTATGGTAGAATGTGTGTTTACCTTATAACCATCAAACTATCAAAAAATTAATCTTTACTGATATTGGTGGAAAACGTTTCGATTCACTTTTTAAGGTATTCATTTGATTGAATTTTTTCATGGTGTCGGAATCTTTCTCTAAAGTTATTCTTGGAATAAAGATGTTTTAATTAAATAATATTTTTTGTTGGCTTGTTTAAAAAGTTTCAAGCACACGTAACTCAGTTGTGAATCTACCTGATCGTCTAGGATTCTGGGTATGTTTGCCCCTCTCTCCCCCTGCCCTTTGATACCCTACGAGATTTGATATTGCTAAGATTATGAATCGGGCTTAGCATTTACCGCGAAACTTACTTTTAAACTATTAAAATCCTGTTTAAATATGTATACCAAGTAAACATATTCTTTCAGCAACGGCTATTTTACTGGTACGTCGTGATTTAGTTTCAGAACCAAGACAGTTTGTACGCTAACAGTGTCTAATTTAGTAGGATTAACATTAATGCAAGGGTGTGGCAAGGTTATAAGGTAAATATTTCATAAGTGGGAGGAGCGGCTAGAAGATCACAAAGCTCCACTTCTAAACAATGTGTTCCTTACGTCAGAGTCAACGGTTTTATTAAGCTCTTGTTGATAATCAATTGTTTCTGTGTGACCCAGATAATATTGACAATACCCCAACGGATGAAGACAGTAGAGAAAACTTTGGGAGTGTTCTGTTTTCACAAAGCTCTATATTTAGATGAGTAAGCTCTAAAACTGCGTCCTTTTAGAAAGGTTGTCGAATTGTAATAACGTCAGTTTTGGATTAAGTCTCTATGGAATTCCGCAGAATGGAGCAGTTAAAAAATTTAATTATTAGATCATAGAGAAAATAGAAGAGTTGTGTGAGATATTATAATTTCCAGTTTTGGTTATATGGTAAGTTGTTGACTAGCATGTTACTAGATTTGTATCTTACTTATAGTAGCAGATAAAAGTAAAAACAAAGCAATGAAATTCAACAGAAATGTTTCGTGTCTTATTTAATATTGAACCATGGCCTCCGGTGTCTCAGTTGAACGTTCGAGGACATGCAACACTAAAATCAGGGCTCGATACCCGCGGTAGAAACAGCACAGATAGTCCATTGTGTAGCTTTCTGCTTAGAAACAAACAAACAAAAGTTTTGAGCTGTATATTTGTTTGTTGGAAGTTAAGCACAAAGCTACACAATGGGCTATCTGTGCTCTGCCCACCACGGGTATCGGAACCCTGATTCTAGCGTTGTAAGTCCGCTGAGCTGTATATATTACTTATACAACCAATATTCAAAACATTTACTTAAACAGATATTTTGGTCATATATAAATTACATCACCTAATTCTATTTGAATTATAGATAACAAACACATCCTTGCATTAAAAGGTTCCATTATTGATACTGACCTAGTGTTTTCATATAATTAAACGGTGACGTCTTGGTTTTAAAAGCACAACTTGATAGCAGTCATTAGTGTGTGACGTGTTAGCTTGGTAGTAAAAAGCATACATGTTTTTTAAGTTGGTTATATTCTATAATTAGTACTATTGTGGAGTCGTATGCTGTGATGTGTATCATGTATATTTTTTTAATAAGTAATATTTAAAAACAAAAACTTTACTTCAAATTAATATCAACTGGAAAGTTTTTATTTTTTTATGTTGCAGTAACTTACAATTATGATAAACCAGCTTTGTACAAAATATGGTTTCAGCCATTTAGAGTCGCGATGACTCATTTGGTAAGACAGTGTCTGCTTGTGAAAACAGGAATGTTCTAATTCACTCAGTAGAATTGCTCATATCTTTCCTGAAATTTCTTTCTTTATTTTTTTTTAATTAGAAAGTAAATACTAGCAGAATGTGAGTAGACGTGTGTTTTTCAACAGTTTTTTTTTTTTACTATGTAGAATAATGCGGCTTTTTGTTTTTTCGTTTTTCACTGTTTTGTTTTGTTTTACATTTTTCTTTGTGCCTTTCAGATGCTTGTGGAATTTCAGACGTTGGACACATCGAGAGTTTACAAGAAAAGTCACAGTGTGCTTTAGAAGAATATTGTAGAACACAGTACCCTAATCAGCCTACTCGCTTCGGCAAGCTCCTTCTCCGTTTACCTTCCTTGCGGACAGTCAGTTCCCAGGTGATAGAACAGTTATTCTTCGTTCGGCTGGTGGGGAAGACACCCATTGAAACCCTCATAAGAGACATGCTCTTAAGCGGCAGTTCTTTCAACTGGCCGTATATGTCGTTACAGTGACCGGAAAGAACAACACAGATATGCGGTCAGGTTTTCAAGATGGTCGCCATTCCTTCTCGCCGAAATGAGGCAGTGTGTAAATTCCATGTTTACGCGGCACAACGATCCTAGTTGTTGTTTTCACGGAAAAAATAAACATTGTCTGGAATATGGCAATAGAAGTCTAGAAATACCAGTGAAAACCAAAAGTGTTCTAACAACGATAAAAAGTTTATAAGCATTTTATTGTTACTATGTACGAAGCTAAACTCATCATAATGTGCTGTATATACGCGTTGTTAAGGGCCAACTCTTCTTATATTACTAAATGATTACGGAAAACCCTGCAGACTGAGGAAGAAAACCTGTTTGTTTTATTCATATAGTTCCCAGTCACCGAAGAACCGTATTGAGGTTTTTTATAGAGTTGTGCTAAGTCGTAGACTATAATATAGTGCTTTAGTACATCTGCTTTAATGATGATATTTTGAGTGCAAAAGTGCATAACTATATAGATTTCTACACATCAAAGTGCCGGTGAAAAAGAAAAAAAAGAGCCGTGTCGAGCTTTACTCTTTTCACACCTCCTCTTGCTGTGTTCAATATTAAAAGTTAATGAAATGATTTCTAAGCCACGAGATGTCGTAAAATGCAATGGCCAAACATTTGTTACATAGACCTAGCTCTTATAACTTGCTATGGTTGTTATCAACTTAACCAAACAGTTTATTTCAGACACTGGTGTATAGCTAACTTGTTGTAAAGTGTTCTCTTATGATTAAGTGTTGTTGTCTTTGATAAACATAATGAATTTATTCAATTGATGTATAAATATAAACATTTCTTGACCCCATGCCTGAAAAAAAAATCAGGGTTATCCAACCCTCTACGTTTTCAATCATTCTTTACAAAACTTGTCTTTTCCTTTCCATTAGAACAAATAGCAATAAAATTTGAAATACTGACACATCGAAAAAATATATATATATGATGTAGTGGTGATAGTGGAATTTATAAAAATTTATAACTATTCAAAAGAAGCTCCATAAAATTAACGAGTAAACACCTGCTTAGAAACGTACTTCACTCTAAAATGTTTCGACACAATGACCTGATCTTGTGCATAACACGTCAATGAAGGTTCGTGTAATTTCGCTTCAGCTAACAGAATTTGAAGTATATGAGAAAAAGTTTATTTTGTATTCTTAAATCTGAAACTTTTAATTAATATTCTTCAGTATGAAATAAATTCATAAAATATTTATACTTATCTAATGCCTTATTTCTTTTTCGGTAAAAAAGTTTTATATTATTATATATTACATTACGATAAAGGATTTTACGACAATGTTAAAACATACTTGTAAGCGCGTGCATTTTTCGTATCAAGTGGGCATGTTGAAGTTCCAAATTATTAATAAGAATCACCATGGTTTAAAGAACCTCATTTGGTTGCAATATCTGTCAGAGTCTTTATTTTTCTTGCTCACTTTCATAGAACATTAAGATGGCGATAAAAAATGTTTTCTTTCACTCCTCTTAATATTTTTTTACCTTCATTAAACAATGAATTTAAGATTTTTACGTTGAACTACTTTTTACCGGAATAAAAGTTTTTACTTAAGTTCAAAATAAACTTCTAAACAAACATGAAATGTTAGTACAATAAACTTGAAAAAATTAGGCCTGGAAAACATAAAAATATGAATTTTCTGTTGGAAAAAATAATAGAAAGAGATAAATACTTGAATGGTAAGATATAAAGAAGATGTTGGATTTATTTTCAAATAAACAATTTCTTTCTTTACTTAGTGATCAGCGTCGAAAGAAATGTTAGAGTAACATCAATTTGTTCGGATATATTCATAAGTTATTTAATGCAATAACCCAAATTCACTTTAAGTAACAATATTTTCCTTTTTCTGGTGTGTATTATACTGCCCGATGATGAAATTTACAAAAATTATTAGCTGGAACATATGGACGGTTATTTATGTAATTTCATGACAATTGCACTTTTTATATTACAGTCTTGAAATGAAAAAAAAAAAACAACAAAAAACTTAACGCTTCATGTTTGTTTAAACACACGTAACAGTAATCGCGATTTAGGCTTGTCTAAATGTACACTTACATAGGTTTATGTGTATTTTTTAGTAAGCAATAAAAATAAATACAACATACTTTCATTCTTCGAATCAGTTTTCTTTAGTTATCTATTTCACAAATTAGTGGTTCATCTAAGATAACCTGTTCGTTACCCTAAATACATTCACGTGGCTTTCTAAGAGTATCGATTCACTATTAAGATTACATTCTTTCGAAGAGAATGCATGAAAGGTGCTCTTTAAACTAGAATCGAGAAAGTTAATAAACCAGAACTAATGTGACACCTGCGTGCTTGCTTTAACTGCCAATACAGTATCACTGTAATAGTCATCAAGACAAAACATCGGAGTGACCCTAACCTTGAGCCGTTATAATCATAACAAAAAGCGCCAAACTGTCGGCCGAGGAGCCGGCTAGCTGAGACAACTAAACACACGTCCTCCACGCAGACGACCACCCGTTCCATAAAGTAAATTAACCGTCTTGAAAAACGAAACACCTGCTGGTCAAGAAGGCTGCAAAATAATAAGTGTATGCTTTAAACTTCACTTAAAATGAAGAGCATGTTAGTTCGTTTCGTGAGTCATGTAAACAGTTATAATTAGTTTGTTTCGTGAGTCATGTAAACAGTTATAATTAGTTCGTTTCGTGAGTCATGTAAACAGTTATAATTAACAGGTTTCTTTCATAATCTACCATCAAAGTACTGTAACTCACTCTTCTCAATTACTGGCAATTACCCCCTAGTGGTTGATGGTAAGTTTACAAACTTACAGCACTAAAATCCAAGGTTTAGTGCGTAGCTTTGCACTAAAAAAACTTATTGTAAATTTATTAAAACTCATATAGCATCATCTACTCTGCTTGAACGTGTCACGAGGGCTTATTTGGTGGTGTAAACTGCTCTTATGGTAGAGCCAGCTCAGTAGAGTATGATATCAGTGCATGCAGTCCTGTGATGGTAGAGCCAGTTCAGTAGAGTATGATATCATCACAGGACTGCATGCACGACTGAAAGTTTTACTTAATTCCGATGTTGTCGTTATTCTGAACACACATTACATTTATTTTTTATTTAGTAAATGTGATCATCAAATATATTAAACGTTGTTGTCGATAAACGTAATGATGATTATACGCAGGTGGAGGAAATATGTTAGCATTTCGGCCTGCAGATCCCAACTTCAGAGGTTTGAGTCGCAATAATCCGCTGTGAAGACGTTATAGTTGTGACAGTTAATACCGCTATTTGATTAATAATAGCTGTATAAACGGCAGAGGCTGCTGGCTTGTTGCCTGCCCTTTGGTCGGCATTTATAAACTATAGATGGCTGTTTCTGAATTTTGGGGTCCATGACCGGGTCGATTAACTGCCCATTTGTTGCATTTTCATTAAAAAATATCAAATACCTCATAACTTCGGAAAACTAGATTTTTACTGCTAGAAGCGAACTCTATGAACTTTTGATACTTCTTCAGTTGAGTTTTAAATACGGTTTCGGTTTGAATCCTGCAATATGTTTCAGCTCTGATGTTATAACAGCCAATCAGGTTTTCTCTTATATTTTGTATAAAAACACTGTAACCCGAGTGCTTTCGAAAGGTGGACCTTTCTTCTTCAGGGGTAAACTGGGAATCTCATATTCTAGTAGGTATATTCGCTACAGTTCCTTTCTAGAAGACTTACAATTACTGTAAGACAAATAGAACATTACACCCATTCATTATTTACAGGTTATTCCAGAACAACTGGTACTTAAATCATAAAGAAGGAACTGAGTCTTGTAATATCGTTTCTATACGATTCGCCATGATGTTATAATTATATGCTCAGATCAATCTCGTTCCGATATTATACGATATTATATATTGTTTCTACTCGATAGAGCGCCATTCGTGTATTATACACATAGTTCTTGTAGCATACATACTGATTTAATACAATTTTATTTTATGTTTTATTAAAATAAGATCACTTTTATCCAGCACTTGTGTCGTGTTTACAAACTAAATCTAATCGAATACGAATGTTCTTGATATATTCTTGATCCTCACGCACTAACTCAACTTACGATCGAACTTACGCAATTCTCTGCGATTGGTTCCACTCTCTGTCGTGCAATATAGTTCTTATAAATAAGAATTTTTCCAAGTTTGGCAAAAATACTTTACATATAGTAAGCATGCTGTGTACCAATTTTCACAAACATTTTTTTTTCTTTCTAAGAATCATTCTGCTGTATCTGGAAGGATTTGAATATTTGAGAAAATAACAGGATATGTTTTGTTTTTTAAAACGATCAGGTTCGAATAATCACCAGTTAGTAGAAAACGCCATCTTTGTGATTAATTCAGCTTTATAAGCTGCGGCTACAAAAGCCACCCAAGCTAATACTTCATTTGACTTGACTGTTTCACCATAAACAAGAGGATCGACCGCTGTCTCCTCTTTATAATCAGCTGTCTCAGCCCCTTCAGTTATTAGAACCCCTCTATTATACGAACTATCCGCTTTTATCTCCATCCCCAGGCTCTCACTGTATGGTTGAAGCGGCGGAAGGTTTTCTATGGCTCCCGTATCTACTTTGATTATGGCTGTAACCGTAGAGTAAAATAAATAAATACAGGAATTGCCGAAGTACAAATATTATAAGGAATAATCACATCAATGGAGAAAGAAGTGACAATGATCGTTTGTGTTTCTCTATTTTTAATATTTTTTAGTAATTAAGTAATTTATCTCTCATCCAAAATTATAACCTACAGCATGTTGAACATAATGGAGTAACGGAGCATTACATACAGTTGAAGAAAACGATAGGGCTAAGAAACAATGAATTTTATGAATATATATATATTGAAGCAAGTGAGAAAGAAAAAGAAAATAAATAAACTCACCGTTAAAAGAATATTCAGTTAAAAGGAAATTGTGTCAGTCATAGTTCCTATAACGTTAGCTGGCGACACACACACGACCTTGGAACCTATGCCAGCCATCGTGCTTTACAAAACTAAACAAAACACGTGCACTTAATGACTTCTTAGTGTTGCACTTTGACTTCATTACAGAAACGAGAAGAAAAAAAAAGTCACCAAAAGAAAACTTGTGATTAGCTAGGTTTTTATGCTTCTAGCATTTTATCTCGCGAAAACTCTATGTTATGATTACACACCGTTCCTATGTTTAGAGTCGAAATAAAAACAAGCGAGAGCGTTACTGAAACATTGTTTAAATTAGAACGTAACTTTCAAAGATTATTAAAGACAGATTTCGGAGACTTTGTGGGCATAAATGAAACGATAAAAACGTTTGTACTCAATCTTACCATTGTAAATATTAATTCTGTTCGATCACTTTGCTATTGAAAAGCTGTGGCAAATTCCTGTCTAAAGTACAAAAAGTTGTACAAAAATAAAACCATCTTTTTGAAATCATTTTAATGTGATTTTTTTTCACATATGGATATATTGATTTATTCATTCCACACCTCAGTGGCCTCGTGTTAATTTTAGAAGCTGTACCTCCAAACCTTTCTAGACACGTACTCGTATACCATCTGTGCCTCAAGTTGTTTTTATCGCCTGTACAAATAATCTTTTAAAGATGTTCTTAAACAAAGATGACAAATATGACTGTTATGAAGCTTATGATCTTGTACAGACACGGGCAGGCTTCTTGAGAAGAAATGTTGGAGAAAAGCTAGTTGGCCACCTAGTGATTGAAAGTAGAAATTAGGTTATCAAGACAAAATTAATTAACTTTAATCAACGTGAAGGACTGAGTACCCAAACAAGATTCATCTGTCAAAGGCTTAGGATAACAACGTAGAGACTGTGCGTTAGTTTTTACAAAACATAGTTAATTTAATTATTTTTAGAACAATATAACAAGTATAGTCAACAGTTAATGTTGAAAGTACAATTACGTAATACATAAAACTAATATAATTAAACCATCATTCTTTGTTTATATTGTTGAGTCCCGGAGAAGATGTTATATTTTCCGTGATATCAAACCCAAAGACAATTTGTATATCAAAAGGCTGATTATCAAACTCACTGATACACTTCACAGACTGCTTTTCTACCCACAGCTTCGTTCTTAGTCATTAATCACTTACGAACACGTAAACACCTGAACCCTCAATATTCAACACAGTCATACAAAAAAACTATTTTAATTTAAGAAAACGCCAATACCAAATATCAGTAAATAAATACTATTTAATTGGCATAAAAAAAAGAGAAATCGTGAATTTCTTTTTTTTTGTTTTGTTTGTTTGTTTTTGAATTTCGCGCAAAGCTACACGAGGGCTATCTGCGCTAGCCATCCCTAATTTAGCATTGCCAGACTAGAGGGAAGGCAGCTAGTTATCACCATCCGCCGCCAACTCTTGATCGACTCTTTTACCAACGAATAGTGGGATTAACCGCAATTTATAACGCCCCACAGCTGAAAGGACGAACATGTTTGGTGGGATGGGGATTCGAACCCGCAGATAGCGAGTCGAGCGTCCTAACCATCTGGACATGCCGGGCTTTGTCTCTTTTGTACATATTTTACAAAATGTTATGTTTTGTTTTAATTGTCGTGTTAAATTTTAAGCTCTGAAATAATCACCAAAATCTCGGAAAGTATCTCAGTATAGTAAAAATTACCAAAAACTATGAAGTATAACCCACACACATTTGGAAAGTGCTAAGATAGAGTTTCTTATTTAAATTTGTTATTTTATGTAAGATCAACCAAAGGAGTAACTGCTTTCCACATGTTCGAATGATGAAATATTAAGAAGTCGATATATATTCGTGCTGGAAAGTTCGAGTTTTATTTTTAAATTTAATTCTGCTTGAAGTTTATTATGTTTCATACATCAAATATAAATATATAAAAATGAAATAAAAATAATATATTTTTTAAATGTATCTTTAGAAGATTGTGATGTTAATGTGCCTCTCAAAAAAAGCCGTCAGTCATAACACCTATCCATAACTTATTTTACATTGTTATTTAATAATACTGTTTAGCATTTGGAACACATTATTTATCAACAGTGTATTTTTTTTTTTATTTTTTTTGGAACAAAGCCAACGCATTTCACTGAGCTAAAGTAATAAAAAAAAAACGCTGTCGAAAGTTAGCGCTGGCGTAAACGTACCTGTCTCTTTGTGGCTAAACGGGAAGCTTTAGGGCTTATACACTAAAAGTATGGGTTTTATCCTTACAGTGGGCACAGTGCAGATAGCCCGTTGTGCACCTTTGCGCCTGACAACAAACAAACGAAAAGTAATCCAATCTGAAGGTTTACATGCGAAATTTGTCTCTGATAGATTTCATGTTTATATATATTTGAATGAAAATGAATGTAGTTAACTTCTCCAGAAAAATGTATAAAGTTTGAAAACTAACTCAATACAAGGTCAATAGGTAAGGGAATAGTCAGGTCTTTGAGCGAACTACCCAAAAATGTATAGAGTTTGAAAACTAACTTAATATAAGGTCAACAGGTAAGAGAATAGCCAGGTCTTTGAGAGAACTACCATAAAAATGTATAAAGTTTAAAAACTAACTTAATACAAGGTCAACAGGTAAGGGAATAGTCAGGTCTTTGAGCGAACAGCCCTAAAAATGTATAGAGTTTGAAAACTAACTTAATACAAGGTCAACAGGTAAGATAATAGTCAGGTCTTTGATAGAACTACCATAAAAATGTATAGCGTTTGAAAACTAACTTAATACAAGGTCAACAGGTAAGGGAATAGTCAGGTCTTTGATAGAACTACCCTAAAAATGTATAGAGTTTGAAAACTAACTTAATATAAGGTCAACAGGTAAGGGAATAGTCAGGTCTTTGAGCGAACTATGTATAGAGTTTGAAAACTAACTTAATATAAGGTCAACAGGTAAGGGAATAGTCAGGTCTTTAATAGAACTACCATAAAAATGTATAGAGTTTGAAAACTAACTTAATATAAGGTCAACAGGTAAGGGAATAGTCAGGTCTTTGATAGAACTACCCTAAAAATGTATAGAGTTTGAAAACTAACTTAATATAAGGTCAACAGGTAAGGGAATAGTCAAGTCTTTGATAGAACTACCCTAAAAATGTATAGAGTTTGAAAACTAACTTAATATAAGGTCAACAGGTAAGGGAATAGTCAGGTCTTTGATAGAACTACCCGAAAAATGTATAGAGTTTGAAAACTAACTTAATATAAGGTCAACAGGTAAGAGAATAGTCAGGTCTTTGATCGAACTACTCTCTTTTTAAATTTCAAAGATACTAAATAACAAATCATTTGATCAATTTCAACATATACTCGCTTCCTTAGTTTCATTACATTGTTTCTCGTAATATTATACTTTATAATAAACACATAATTAAAACTATAATTTCTGCATGTGACCATGTGAGAGACACCAAGGTTCAAGCCTAGTCGTCCCTTATACCTTTACTTTTGTAATTCACCTTCAGCTGAAGGTGTGAAACGTCTTCAGTGGTATATTGGAGACTCGAAACTTAAACCTTCCAATCCTTTATAGCTCATTAAACACAGAACAATCTCCCCCTGCTTGCAAGGAAATTAAGATACGGCATGGCCAGGTGGTTAGGGCGCTCGACTCGCAACCTGAGGGTCGCGGGTTCGAATTCCCGTCACACCAAACATGCTC
>NW_013666280.1:332579-333276 GCF_000517525.1 Limulus polyphemus
GCCACGGTCACTCCCACTATTCGTTGGTAAAAGACTAGCCCAAGAGATAGTGGTGATGACTAGCTGCCTTCCCTCTAGTCTTACACTGCTAAATTAGGGACGGCTAGCGCAGATAACCCTCGTGTAGCTTTGCGCGAAATTAAAACAAACCAAAAGCTAACTTTACGTACAATATGTGCAGTAACTTTCACACAAACATGATTTCGAAATGTCTGAACTTTTTACTGGTACCTAACATTAATTGTTTTAATCATACCGACATCTACTTGTTATTTCCTCGGAAATACATAGAAATGGCTGTGATGATGTGTGGCCATCTTAGGGCAAAGGAGAAAGAGCTGTAAATCGCAATGCTTGAAATAACTTAAAATTTCTTCTGCCTCCTCCTCCCACCCAATTGTTGAAGTGCAGAGTGCATATTGTTTATAGCTTCTATAAGTTAGGGACTAACTCGTGTAGCTTCTATTTTGATATTAGATTACACAGGCCTGCGATGGTTTTATTGTCTTGAAATGTTTACATGCTGTACAGTGAGTTCTGTACCCTGAATCCGAAAATGATATCCATTTTCTCCATCACGTACAGATTTTTCACAAAACGCCATAACGCAATACGTAAAAGAAAGACCACAACACGTAGTTTGAGATTTTACAAAAAAATAAGGATGAATGAGGATGCATATTCATTTGACATCAAT
>NW_013666280.1:333481-343698 GCF_000517525.1 Limulus polyphemus
ATCACGTACAGATTTTTTCACAAAACGCCATAACGCAATACGTAAAAGAAAGACCACAACACGTAGTTTGAGATTTTACAAAAAAATAAGGATGAATGAGGATGCATATTCATTTGACATCAATGTTTTTCCCTTTTATTCGGTTTATTTGTATTTTTGTTAACAAACATAATAATAAAAAGGTTTATTGTGGTAAACGAAATAATAATTAGATCCAAGCAAGAATTCTTTTTTTTCCTCCCGATTTATAAAAATTCCTTACGTGATAGAAAAAAAATAATATTATTTTCGAAATCTACACAGCTGAATTATGGAAAATCCGTTATTAAAACCAAAACAACGTTTATGAAGTTTAAATTCGCAGGCCCGTGTTTCTACCTTCGAAGTTTAGCCTGCACTTCCAACCAAGCATAAAAAGCAAGATTATTTTTGTGTCTTTTAACGTATCTATTAATGATGCAACACTTTTCAGCAGTTTAATCTCAATGATGCAACCTATAAAAAACTTGTAAGTTGTTTCAAGAAAATATTTACACTGTGTAGATTCTTTTAGAAATAACAGGTGAATGCATTCAATAGCAGAAATTTTCTGTTATAGTCATGAACAGTGGTTGTACAATATATTTATCCAACGACCAAGCATTAGATCGTATACGAGACTAATAGAATTATATTCATATTTATAGAACATAGAATTATATTTATCTCTTTACTCCGAACTTCAATGAATGTAATATTTAGTGAAGAATGAGCACTTATTTAGATTTGTATAATTATGCGTATGATTACTAATCTGTGCTTTGAATATGATGTTGTACGACGGAATGGGAAAAATACTTAAATAAATCAACTTTCATTGGGAAACGTAATGAATCATTAAACGGTTCGTACTAGTGTAAAACGTGTTTCTTATGAAATATTAAAATACAGAATAACCTGATTGGTTAATAAGTGCTACTGCTTCTTTGTGAACTACAGAAGACATAAAAATGACACGTCTCTTGTCCTTTCTTTTTTGTGAACTACAGAAGACATAACAACGGCACGTCTCTTGTCCTTTCTTCTTTGTCCACTACAGAAGACATAACAATGACACGTCTCTTGTCCTTTCTTCTTTGTTAACTACAGAAGACATAACAATGGTACGTCTCTTGTCCTTTCTTCTTTGTGAACTACACAAGACATAACAATGGCACGTCTCTTGTCCTTTCTTCTTTGTGAACTACAGAAGACATAACAATGACACGTCTCTTGTCCTTTCTTCTTTGTGAACTACAGAAGACATAACAATGACACGTCTCTTGTCCTTTCTTCTTTGTGAACTACAGAAGACATAACAATGACACGTCTCTTGCCCTTTTCATTCAGCGTATCAGACAAAGCAGCTTTTTAAGTATTATCAGAACTATAGTTTGTAGTTTCTCAAAGTTGATAATTTCCTTAAAATGATTTTACATCCAACTACATTTGTTTACATTTATATTTATTTTAATGATACATAGTATAAAACAAGTGATTATATTACAAACGTTTGGAGCTGAATTGACTGGGTAATGAAGAAAACTTGATTATAAAAGTACGACGTTTCTACAAGATTTTGTCATCCTCAAGTAGAAGTAGTTTACAGAAACATTACTTCTACCTGAGGATAACAAGATCTTGTAGAAACGTCGTACATTTATAATCAAGTTTTTTCATTAACCAGTCAAGCCGTCTCCAAACGTTTATTTTCTAAAAAGTGGGTTCCTCGTCATCCAACAAAAGTGATTATATTGTTGCTGATACGTGTTTGTGATACGTTATAATACATATTTTGAGGAGTCCCGTTATTGATAAATATGATCAGAGAAGTTGAATGTAACATTTTTATTTCAAGTTCATGGCTTGGATTTCTAAGGACTTGTCTCCTGAAGGTTAATGAGACATTTTTTTAATCACTGTATACTTGACAGGATATTGGCTTGCGCTTCAGAGATGGCTTCTAATAAGGAACACACACACACACCACCCCTGCTGCCAATTGCCCTCCATATCCGTCAGAATATTAAGGATTTGCTCACTGCTAAGAAAACCCTTCAGAACAACTCATTGAAAAACATTTTTCAACGTCGAGCCGTCAGTCTGTTAAGATTTCACGCCAGATTTTTGACAATTCCATCACTGATTTAGTGCATTCTTGTATTATACCTTCTATTACTGCTGCTAGTGGTAACTTTCAATTGAACAAGTCTGGAGCTGCTGCGCATGACTTGTTGACCTCAAGTATAAGTGCTAAGCAGACGAATGCTTTTAAAGGAACTCAATCACATTTTCCCTTTTTCTTTGGCCCAAACTGACATTTTTTTTTCTCTCAAGTCACGGGATGACGAGACTGAGGATCCTATCCTTGAATAGCACAGCCAGACTCCATAGAGGTCAGCTGGTTATCAAACGTGACATGAACCACAAGTAAATTTATAATGTACTGTTATCCGTATTGAGATTATCATGGTCCCTGTAGCTCACAGTTAAAAAAGAACTTAAATTTGTGGAACAGGTGGCGTATTAACATAAGAAAGGTGTCTGGACAGTTGAAGGCTACATTAAATCAATAAAATAATGAGTTTTCTGCTTGTAAACTAATTCTAATGCTCTTGTTTTGGTAGTCTTTGCTGTAATTTGATCGCTTTAGTAATCTTACATTTTATAGTCAGTATAGGCTCTTAAAAATTGCAATACATTTTGTTCATATGTATATGTATATGTGTACCTTATGTTTTAATTTATATATATATATTATATAATCGTCTTTATGAATTCACTGGCAACGCATACTTTCTGAATATCTTTTTGCAGACCTTAATGACAAAACTCATTTGATAGGTTTGTGACCTTTTATAAAATATTCTGAGTTTATTACATTACCGTGTGCCCGGCATGGCCAGGTGGATAAGGCGCTCGACTCCCAATCTGAGGGTCGCGGGTTCGAATCCGCATCCCACCAAACATGCTCGCCCTTTCAGCCGTGGGGGCGTTATAATGTGACGGTCAATCCCACTATTCGTTGGTAAAAGAGTAGCCCAAGAGTTGGCGGTGGGTGGTGATGACTATCTGCTGTCCCTCTAGTCTTACACTGCTAAATTAGGGACGGCTAGCGCAGATATCCCTCGTGTAGCTTTGCGCGAAATTCCAAAACAAACATTACCGTATGATTTTTTTTCGTCAAACTTCCTCAATCTGGGCATCTTTTGATATAATGGTTTTATTTTTATTTCATATATTTTTATTACGAACTGTAATTTCTTAGAATCGACAAAAGAAGAAAGCATTTGATTTCATGTTCAGCTATATTTATAAAAAAATTCTCAATCTCAACGCTAGGGGTTTTTTTTCTTCAAAAACCAGAATTCTATACACGTAACAAAATCATATATTAAAACTCTTGAGTTGGATGAAAAAACTTTGGTTATAATGACTTTCAAAATTCTTATTTTTTAACTAATTTTTTAGCGCTGAGCATTATGAAGGCGAAATAAAAGAATTCGTGATGTCACATTTAACATTCACGGGTCGTTTAAGATAACGTCATTTTTTTATTGTGATTCGTCTATTGATACGTAATAAATTATAAAGAATATATTATTCTTATGAAAAGCAATAAAATTAACGTCTATTTACCGCCTAATGATCCGTGGTGTTGAACACTTTGAATGTATAAAAACAGATAAATAATTAGTTTTGTTATCGGGTCAGGCCTAGATATATCAAAACTCTTATTCTCACAGTTTGGTTTGGAGTTTCCGAACGGAAAGTCATACAGCCAGACCAGATGATCGAAACGGAAGCTTTAATGAAATTAGTTTTGTTATCGGGTCAGGCCTAGATATATCAAAACTCTTATTCTCACAGTTTGGTTTGGAGTTTCCGAACGGAAAGTTATACAGCCAGACCAGATGATCGAAACGGAAGCTTTAATGAATTTAGTTTTCAGATGTAGATAAAGATGCTACTCTAATTTTATCTTCCTACACTTTCCGTCTTTACGAAGCACTTGTAATTGTTCGTTAATGTTCTAATAAAATTATAGTAAAAACAATTACAGAAAGATAAGATTTTATTCAATAAAGAGAACAAAATATTTTAGCAGAACCAGCAACATAAAAATAATATTTTTTCTCAATGAGCAAGACGAAATAATGTGTTTTGGTATATCAAACTATCGGTAGTAAACCACATTGCATATAATATTCACTTTGGATTGTATGTTTGTGTCTTCTAAAGGTACAAATAATGGATGTAGGCCAATGACAAGTAATAAAGTTCGAAACGGGCTACCTAATTTAGAAGTAAATAATGTAATATATATATTATAATGTTGTTAGAATTTAGATTATTCTGTTTTTAGATATTGTAAAACTGCCCACGTTAACACACTAAACAAAATCAGTGGTCTAAGAATGAACATCACAAGGTTTCCGTGAAATGATTTATTAAACGAATTAATTGAAACAAACAACTGAATTGAGTCTCATGGGGAGGCCTTATTAACGTTTCTCTGGAGGGTATGAAGAGCAATCTTTCCACCATAATCAATAGCTGCCCAAAAATGTACTGCACCACCTCCTGTGTGTTCCCTGTGGAAAAGACAGTCTTCCCTCATCTGGTCTCCTGGCAAACGGCGAAAACGAATCCTACCACCAGTAGCCGGAAACAGGACTCAAATCTAGTGATGTTGAAAGAAAGTGAAAACAGAGTCAAAACTATTGATTCTTGGCATCAATTTGTTAAGAAAAAAAACAAAATTAATTCTGAGAGAAATCTAGTTTTATAATTCTTTTTCAAAAACTAGAAATCTTTTTTGAGTTTAAGCCATCACTATTTATTTTGATTTTTTCATGTTATTCCTAAAACATCACTGTTTTAAAATTCTAATTGCCTTTTACGTTTTAGATTGTTACGAATGTATACTTCTATTTGAACTTTACATAATGTTTAAGTTTTGAAAAACTTCTCAATCTATGATATTTCTTTAGAAACTAAACTAAACAAGAGCAATCAGAAAGGTTGCTCCTGCCGCTTCTTTTCTAGATTGCATGCGCTTATATTGGATAACGTCAAATTTCACCTTCGAAAACTCAGATATTCCTTCTCAGATCCAGAATGATCAATGATCAGGATCATTTTTTGTAGTGTGATGAGAAGTCTCAACCTTACTGTGCCCATGAAATTTGGTACAAATCCGATCACATAACAGAGTTATTAACCCAAAACCGTAAAAATGCCCTACCCTCTCATTATAAAAAAAATTCAAAGTGAACATGAATCCGGATCCGGATTTAGATCAGGACCAAAATTGGGGAGGACTGTCCCATCCATACTGACTTCCCATCTTGTGTAAAACTTTCGTGTACATCAGTTATTAGTTTTCGAGATACGCGCGCGGAAATACAGATAGACACACATATATACTCACATACGGACCAGATTGCAATACCCTGCCCCCCCTCCGATAGTAAAATATAGATATTTTTAAATGAATTGTGTTTATTATTAGAATAACTGTTTAGCTTAAAATTATCTATAGCTACCTCATTGCAATACTCTGCCTCCCTCCCCCTCCGATAGTAAAACGATAGTAAAATATAGATATTTTTTAAATGAATTATGTTTATTATTAGAATAACTGGTTAGCTTAAAATTATCTATAGCTACCTCATTCTCGCCAAACCACAAAGTTTCATATGGGGAACAGCCAGAATGAATAATATAAAAAAATTATATCAAGACAAAATTGAATTAAATCTTTCAAGAACTGTTTTTCAGGCGAATTCTTTGGTCGAGACACATACTTCAATGTAAGAGTGAAAGTCGCTCTTTTCCTGCATGAACGAAAGAGACCTGTTATGACGGACTACATTTTCTGTCAATCATATGAACGGGCGTGTCAAATTACTCTGTTATAAGCATACCTGAACTGATGTGATCACGTTAGAAACACGAGGATAAAAATGGACTGATTTCATCCAGTTACAACTTCTATATATTAAAGCAAACTCTTCAATGCATAAGTAATAGGCTATCATTCTAAACTATATTATAAGTAATAGGCTATCATTCTAAACTATATTATAAGTAATAGGCTATCATTCTAAACTATATTATAAGTAATAGGCTATCATTCTAAACTATATGATAAGTGATAGGCTATCATTCTAAACTATATTATAAGTAATATGCTATCATTCTAAACTATATAATAAGTGATAGGCTATCATTCTAACCTATATGATAAGTGATAGGTTATCATTCTAAAATATATAATAAGTTTTTGTTTGCTTGTAATTAAGCACAAAACTAAACAATGGGCTATCTGTGCTCTGCCCACCACGGGTATCGAAAACCGGTTTCTAGCGTTGTAAGTTCGCATACATACCGCTGTCCCACTGGGGAGCAAATGATAAGTAACAGGCTATCATTCTAAACTATATAAGTGATAGATGTTTATTATCGCTTGCAAATCATTGAATTAAAATTCTCTGAATTTGTAAAAAATATAGAGAAGAAAAAAATATATTTACATAAAAGTCTATTTATTCTCCGGGCCTTTTCCCTATATTTTGATTATAGGACTTTTTCCAAAGTAACATTTGTTCATTTGCTTGTGATAGAAATAGCAAACCTCTGGAGTTCTGCAGGTTTTCATATATTCTGACTAATTCTACTTCTCCTTCAGCTCTTCGCAGGACTGCAAACATTTGTCTTACGCCTCATTACTTCATTTGTCTTCATTTTTTCTGAAACAGACCACAAGACTTGGTCCATCTGACTGCCTGGATATGGCAATATGTACACAAGTTGTAGATTGTCTGAAGGAACTTTGGTAGGTTAGAGACTTTGGGATAGGTCTGGAAGGTGGAGTGTAAATGGTGGATTTCTGATGATTTGGGATAAGCTGATGTTTTCTGTTGTCTAAGCAGGTAAAGTTCTTTACCTCTACTAATATCTGTCTCTTTTTTTATAGTAATATCTCTCATCTTTGTCACCTTCTTATTACCTTTGAGATCATTAGATGTTTTGGAGGACCTCAAGGTGGCTTAATAGTTTTACAGTCAGCTTGTAGTTCTTCACAATCCTTTCTACGATGATTATATCTGGCCTTGTCAGACATGCACTCATATATCTTCATGGTGTCTGTATCGCACAAGAAAATTGACTACTGGATATTCAAATAACTTATGACGTTTTCATAGTCGATGTGCTAAAGGTTCAGGTTCTTTTGGTCTCATTACAGAAGCTGAAGCAAGTTGTTCTTCTTCTCTAAGAGCGAAGTTAAGTAACCATCTTCTGTCGAACTTACTTCTAAATCTGAATAATACTAAGACTATTTTGCAGCCTCACATCGTCTTTGGAATCCATATCAGGTAATACTCTGTCTGACAGTTATGAAAATAGTACTGCAGTGTACTTTCCATTGTAGAAGGTTCAACCATAATGTTTTCATGTCCAAGGTACAAACGTGGATGGCAGTTTCCCAGCACCTGTTTCAACAGCCCGATCACACATTAATCCATAGTTACTGTGTCTGATGACTTTAATAATATATATTTTTAAATAATGGCATGAATACCCAGATGCTTGAGGCACAGTCAATGTTTGCATATTTTGTAAAAATAAGATCATTATTATTAAGATGGAATACAAATACACTTAGTGCTGTCAAGATGAGAAATGTATGTTATATTAAACATCTACATATGTATTGTGTATAATGAGACAGGTTCTATGGACATCATGAACGATTTAGTAGCACAGCAAACAATTTCATTAGAAACCTGTAGAAACATGTGTAATTCAGTATTTTACCTATCACAACAAAACCTTATCAAAATATAGATAATGACAAAATATAACATCAAATTATTATAAATATCGTCTGTAACTTTATATCAGTTCATATTAAACATTCAATACTTGGTTGGTCCTCCTTGTATTCTAATAAATTCTGCAAGGCGATGTGGCATACTGTCGATGAGGTTATTGATGTAATTCACTGTGATTTAATCCCTAATTGTCACTAGAGGGCACTGCAATTCAGCTACAGTAGCTGGTTTAGGGTCGTGGTTAGCAATTTTTTGACTCAGTTCTGCCCAGCAGTTCTCAATGCGATTACAATCTAGGGACTTTGCTGGCCATGGCAATCTTGTAACGGCCTCCTGGTAGAAATAATATTCTACAATACATGCACTGTGAGCAGTGGCATTGTCATCCTTGAACACAAAGTTATTGCCAAACCTTATCCTATCATATGGCAGAAATATCGTCTCTGTGTAATGCCTTTAGGAGGCCACATTGATGTTTCCCTGGAGGATATGAAGAGCAGTTTTTCCACCATGATGAATAGCTGCCCAAACATGTAATGTCCCAACTCCTGTGTTTTTCCTGTGGGAAAGACAGTCTTCTCTCATCTGTTGTCCAGGCAAACGACGAACACGAATCCTACCATCAGCATTAACAAACCAGAAACAGAACTCATCTGAAAAGATGACACGTCGCTAGTGTCCTAACTGTAAGTTGGCATGCTGTCTTGCCCAAGTAACATGGTGACGGCGATGAATTCTGTTTAATATTGGTTTGCAGAGAGCCCTTCTCGCAAAATAATCTTGTTTAGTCAGTCTCCTATTCACTGTTTTTCTGGATACCCTGGAATAAATGTATATGACAGTTGAAGAGATATGTTGTGGAAGCAGTTTCTGTTCATCTGACTTGTGTTGCTTTTCCTAATAGAGATATTTTTTATTATGTAGTGTTCCATTGGGTGAGACACATGGTTGTTTTTTTTTCCATTGTCTTTTGGATTGGTGGGATTTCAACTGCTAAGAAATTACGCACTTTACTTAGCACAGCTGTGGTATGTTTTGTTACAAGTTTCTTTCTGGATGGTCCTGGTGCTCCAGGTTGATACATATTCATTTGATTTCCAGTGCCACTAAGTATAAAGAGTATCCTCGTTTAGGTAATTTTAAATTTCCGATCTGAATACATATTTTGATTTGAGTGTATAAATATTTTAAATTGGAAAAGTATGTTACATACCCCTTCTAAAAGTAATCAGAGTTTAGTAGTATCACACTACCTATTTAATGTCAAGCTATGTCAAAAGTTAACTCCGATAAATGTCAATCCACAATAACTTTATACCGGATGTGACTGGTACGTCACTTGCTGATTTGCATATTTAAAATTGCTTTAATATAACGTATTTCAACCCTTCAGATGTGAACTGGAATATAAGAAACACAACTGCGCAATCCTAATCATTTTCTTACATTTTTAGAACTAACATAAATGCATCATGTATCACTATTATTATAATGAAAACTATCTTCCACTTTCAACATTTTACGTGCCAAACATACAACCATAGGCAAGGGGCATAGTTAAGAGTCGACATTCTGACTTGTATTAACACTGAAGTGCTTTCTCTTTTTATTATTATAAATTTATGAAAGTGAAAGAAACAATCTACTAAATGAACGTTTCTCATCATTCTATAATTTCAGTCCTCCTGTGGGAGAGCTGTAAGTTTACAGAATTACAACGAGAAAATCAAGAGTTCGATTCCCCACGGTGGACACAGCAGATAGCCCAAAGTGACTTTACTTTGTTTAAAACAAACAAAGACAAAGAAAAACTGTATTTTTAAAACATTCTACAGTTCTATATACCAACAGCATACTTACAGATTCAGATTTATGTATATCGTTGTATACGCCAACAGCAAATGTTTAATGAACACTACAGATAGAAGAGGAAAAAATAATAATACGTGAATTATATAGTAAGTGAACTTACTGAAACAACAGATAGCTTCTTGTAGTGAGACTGAGTATACTGTCATAATGTTATTTAGTGTTGAAAACCCTAGCATTCATACCATCCTAGTAAACTTAACCATTTAAACTATTTATTGTGTTCATGAGGTTTTCCTCATCACCAGAAGTTCTGTCCACGCATATTGTCTCCATCTGATATGAATTTCGTTCTTCTCAGATTATCACCATTTACCATCACCAGATATTGGCTTACATAGATGAGTAGATTTTACCATAACCAGATATTGGCTTACATAGATGAGTAGATTTTACCATCACCAGATACTGGCTTACATAGATGAATAGATTTTACCATCACCAGATATTGGCTTACATAGATGAGTAGATTTTACCATCACCAGATAC
>NW_013666280.1:344662-353411 GCF_000517525.1 Limulus polyphemus
TTACATAGATGAGTAGATTTTACCATCACCAGATATTGGCTTACATAGATGAGTAGATTTCATCAAGTGCCTTAGCCAATATCATTTACATCAAGTTATTTCAGCAGTTTCTTAGGCTGTCCTAACTTCTGTAATTAAGCAGCTAGTGCAAATTATCCATTTAATAGCTTAGAATGCAAAAAGTAGAAATTCTCATCCTAATCCAATGATTATCTAGTGCTCTGCACTGGAAACACGCCACATCCCTTTAACAGTGAATGTAACATTTGGTATATAAAGTCACTTATTCCCAGCCTGATATACTAGATATCAGCAAGATCATTGCAACCATTATTCGGAAAAGTTTAACTGCTCATGTGTTAATGCTGTCTCCTCTAATTCTTCATAGATGGCTAAAAATTATCTGTAACTTTGTCCTTAACACAGGTAAGTCAAGATCACCATAAATTATATTGTCGTCACTGTCTTGCTCGGTTCATTCCAGGAGGAAGACAAAATAATAATAATAACAGGCACATCGGTGTTAGAAACAAAAATTAATATATAATACTCTATTATTAATCTTTATCTTAAATATCTTATTTGTAAATGTCGAAAGTCAAATTAATAATAACTACAATTTACTTAATTAATCTAGTTCACACCATAACAGTTGTTATTCATGAAAGCTGATGAAATAAGTAGCGCATAAGCCAATACTGTCTCAGCTAGCTTGATGAACCCAGGTATTGTTCGAAAAGTCTCATCAGCACTGGATATGGCAGATGTAGTGTGGTTAACACATTCTTCTGATGTGACAGATGTAGTGTGGTTAACACATTCTTCTGATGTGACAGATGTAGTGTGGTTAACACATTCTTCTGATGTGACAGATGTAGTGTGGTTAACACATTCTTCTCATATGACGAATGTAGTGTGGTTAACACATTCTTCTGATATGACAGATGTAGTGTGGTTAACACATTCTTCTGATATGACGGATGTAGTGTGGTTAACACATTCTTCTGATGTGACAGATGTAGTGTGGTTAACACATTCTTCTCATATGACAGATGTAGTGTGGTTAACACATTCTTCTCATATGACAGATGTAGTGTGGTTAACACATTCTTCTGATCTGACAGATGTAGTGTGGTTAACACATTCTTCTCATATGACGGATGTAGTGTGGTTAACACATTCTTCTCATATGACGGATGTAGTGTGGTTAACACATTCTTCTCATATGATAGATGTAGTGTGGTTAACACATTCTTCTCATATGACAGATGTAGTGTGGTTAACACATTCTTCTGATATGACAGATGTAGTGTGGTTAACACATTCTTCTGATCTGACAGATGTAGTGTGGTTAACACATTCTTCTGATCTGACAGATGTAGTGTGGTTAACACATTCTTCTGATCTGACAGATGTAGTGTGGTTAACACATTCTTCTTTGCTTCCCTTATGAGTCCTGCCACTTTATATCTCTCAAGTTCTTGGTCTAGTCAGTGCTTTAAAGACTCAACAGAAACACGGGGTTTCAATTTACTGACATGTTCTTCAGGTAAGCTTACATCATGTAACCACCAAAGAGTGTAGATTGATCACTTGACTTGAGGAATAGTGAGATATGATCCATTCCATCTAAACCTTAGAGGCGCTGATATGATGTGTTACCCAGTTGTTGTTGGCAATTGAGTATGCAAAGCCTTTGACACTCCTACTGTCAGTTTACAATACTTCCTATGGATGAGATCCAGAAAAGTGGAACTTTTCTTCTAAATATCAACAAGTTCAGAAAACAGTCAGTAGAGTTTTGTTCTGTGGTTCCTGTAAACAATAGTAGCATATGTGTGGATGATCATCTCATTCAGTTTGTTATGAGCTAACAAACGTTGCAAGAACCTTGTAAGTCTCATTTAGCCATAACTCATGGCTGAGAATGATACGGTGAAGTGTGTGTCTTCAAAACATTCAGTATTTACTCAGCAAATTGTTAAAGCTTGCTTCTTGATATTTAAGAGAGTTATATATTGTTTTCTAACTTACTAGTGATATCATGTCTCAAGTTATTGGGCTTTATCATACTGACTACATGGCGTTTACAAAGTTTGACTTTACTGCGTGTTTTATACTGATATCATGTCTTTTGTTACTAATGAACTGTTTCTTTTCTTTGTTTTTTTCGTTTTTGCTGTTTTAATTTGTTGTATTTTGCATATTGTTTGTCAAATTGTGTAACAATATTATTTGCTCGTAGTATGTGCAGATTTTTGAATGAGGTAAAAGTTTAATATATATTCAATTACTGGAAATGTGACAAACCAAATAAAAAGTTTCTGTAAATTTTGGTGTACTGGCATCTTAGTGGGAATGGTTTTGCACACTTTTGAGACATTAAAAATGACCTACACAAGCTTGCGCAGTATCATTACGCTATTTGTGCTTGCTATACCAACATGACACGACAATAATAAAATACCTGTCCGTTACTCATGCACTAAAAATGGATGTTGGGGCGACTATTCACTGAACTCGAGAAGATCTGCATTTAATTCACATATCGTTTGGGCCTCTGCAGAGATCACTAGAACTTGAAACAGTAGAACTGTGGGCTTGTTCTCCCCATCGGTGACTCGAGGTTTCATATCTCCACCCATGGTTCCTATTCCTGGGGCTAATGATGAATGACATGGTCAATCCAGCATTGTTAGTAATGAAGCTTCGGTTCTAATTGTGCCTCCGAGGAGCTGAGTTACCTACTGCTTAACAAAATATTTACATGTGTAATGAACCCACTTGTACAAACTTCCAGACCTTTCTTTATCCAGATGCGGGCTACTACCCATTCTCATACTACCACATGTACTACCTTGAACTTCTTTCTCTACGTTATCACCTTCTTGCCTTGAGATACACCAAATGTTTCTCATCTACCTAGCCTTTACTTGTAGAACCACTTTTATCATCCTATCTCACAACGCCCAGCCTTCAACGGTCCAACTTCTTAAGTATTCACACTTCACACCCCTATGTAATAAAATTACCTTTTATTTTTCTTTGTCTTCGGCATACCAGTCAGTTGTAAGTTATTATTATTGTTATTTAACTTTTGGAAACAATAAGTGATAAAATATTCTTCTTCGTTCAATTTTCTTTAGATTAAAAAGATCACTTCAAACAAAACATGTTGTGAAATAACTGTTTCTTGACTTCTTCTCGGAAATAATACCCTTCTTCGTTCAATTTTCTTTCGACTAAATCGAACCCTCGTTCAACGAAATAAACCTGTAAAGTAAAACTATTCATGGTTCGTTTGTTGGATGATACACTAGAGCGAAGACTGCTAATCAACACCACCCGCCGCCAACGCTTGGGCTACTCTTTTTAGACTAAATAATGGGATTAGACAGTCATTCTTATAACGAGTCAAAAGCCTCAAAGTGAGGATTTGTTTGTTTTGAATTTCACGTAAAGATACACCAGGGCTATCTACGCTAGCCGTCCCTAATTTAGCAGTGAAAGACTAGAGAGAATGCAGCTAGTCATCACTACCCACAGTCAACTCTTAAGGTACTCTTTTATCAACGAATAGTGGGATTTACCGTTACATTATAACGTCCCCACGGCTGAAAAGCATGTTTGATGAGACGGGGATTCGAACCCGCGACCCTCAGATTGCGAGTCAAGTGCCCAAACCACTTGGCCATGCTGGACCCAAAGTGAGGAGCGTTTTTTGTTTTTGCTGGTTACAGGACGCGAACTATTGAACCTCAAATCCTGTACGATAACCAATGAGGCCAAGATCGGCCGACTATTCATAATTAAAAACAAGTAACGAGTTTTTGCATTTATTTTGAGAATGATAACATTTCTTGAAAATATAACTTTAAAGCATAATTATTGCTCGAGGAATAACACTGCAGATTTTATAAGAAGTTTTCCTTCCAATAATATGAATGTTAATCTATAATAAACCCTAGTGGTTGAGAAAACTTTACTATATATTACTTAACAGCGTTTAAATAAAAATAGGTATACGTTAAGTACGCCATTTAGTTACATGTGGATGTATTTAACGATTCATATTGGTTTATTTGTATAAACACGATGCCCAAGCATTACTTAGACTGTAAAATAATCATAGTTAATTAAAAGAAAACTACATTTACCGATGCAGAGTATAACTACTTTTTCCACACTTTCAAAGAAAATAACAAACCAAAATATCAGTAGAGGGCACCACTATTTGTTATCTAATCCCATTGTTACAACAACGCATATTACAGTGAGATCACTAGTATGATGAAAGAACAAAAAGAGTGATTTTGTTTTAAGGAATTTTTTCTTACGAGGCATAAGCAGGACATTACGTTATTCTCATAAGATCACTAAGTCATTATTTTTTTAGGTATCGTAAGTGGCTCTGTAATATCTGTACCAAGAGATATATTTCAAATAGATCGTTTGTTGTCAAACGCAAAGCTACACAATGGGCTATCTGTGCTCTGCCCACCACGGGTTTCGGAACCCGGTTTATTATCGTTATAAGCCTTCAGACTTCCCGCTCTGCCACTAGGTGGCTATTTGAAATAGAAGAAGGAAAATAATACAAGACTAACATGTCATCAGTTTAATACTGATCGATAGATCATGCTTCCTCGGCACAAAGAGTTATACACTATAATGAATTGTATCTTTCCAATGACTGCTATAAATAGAGTTTCTATTGATGCTTTATGTATTACTGCCTAGCCTACCTGATGAACTCTGGTATTGAAGGAAAGGCCACTTCGGTAGCGGCATGGGATGCACAATGTATGAGGTCGAGATACTATTATGTTCTTACTGGAAACCCGTATAGAGGTATTAAAGAAAGATGTACACAAAATTAACATTGTGATGTAATGTCACATACTAATCACCAATAAATCATATTTCCCCGGTATGAGGCGTTATATCCCATAATATTAATAATAAAAAAAAGGAACAAAATTTAATAAACCAGAGTGGTGATGCTACTAAAAGCTTGGGATGACTAAAATTTAAAAACAACACCCAGAATCTTCATTAAAATTGTATGTTAAAGACACATCCATGCATACGTTTCTATTGACATGTTTCGTCACGCTGCAGTGGGCGTAGAGACAACGTGGCTTACAATCTTCATGTGTAGTAACTAATGTTTCCTTTTGTACCGAGTTTTAAATGTTCCGTATTTGAAAAAAAATATAATAAAACTTTGTAAAAATTTACTGATCTAATTTACAAATAATGCTACTTACATATTTCAAAATATAATCTCCGTAAACACGGGTTTACACGCAATAACAACAGTGTACCACAGTTGTTAAAATTGAAATAAACTGACATGGAAAGAAACAGGAAAGCAAAGGTGTGTAGGTAATAATACCATATACTGAAGATGAAGCAAATTTATCTTTGGAAGAATTAATAATTACTAATTGCACAAGTGTAGTTTTAATGAACTCACTACGAGACTCTGAGAATGTTTTGGATGTTTTCATAAAATCAGACTCAAAGGAACAGTGATCATCGAAATATAATGAGATGTAAGGATGTAATGCGTAATCAACAGATTAAAAGATAGTAAATATGTAGTAAGTATGTAACTGTAAAGATGTAATGGGTAATCCACAGATTAAAAGACTGTAAGTATGTAGTAAATATGTAACTGTAAAGATGTAATGCGTAATCAACAGATTAAAATATTGTAACGTTTTAATGTGTGATCAATGGATTATGAAACTGAACATATGATGTATTCATCTTCTCAGATAAATGGTTTAATCTGTTTGTTATCTTTAGTTTTAAACATTGTTCAAATGATGTTTAATTACAGTTTGAAAAAAAAAGAACATCAGTGATAGTAAACCTAAACACTGAATAGCATATAAAACATGGTAATGTTTAAGTTAGGATTAACCTAAACACTGGATAGCATGTAAAACATGGTAATGTTTAAGTTAGGATTAACCTAAACACTGAATAGCATGTAAAACATGGTAATGTTTAAGTTAGGATTAACCTAAACACTGAATAGCGTGTAAAACATGGTAATGTTTAAGTTGGGATTAACCTAAACACTGAATAGAGTGTAAAACATGGTAATGTTTAAGTTGAGATTAACCTAAACACTGGATAGCGTGTAAAACATGGTAATGTTTAAGTTAGGGTTAACCTAAACACTGAATAGCGTGTAAAATATAGTAATGTTTAAGTTTGGGTTCACACCAATCCCCCAGCGGGAAGGATGTAAGGCTAAGCTAATTAACACAAATTGCAAAAAGTGAATATTTGTTATATGTAATGTGTACCTTGCTTACACATGTCTCTTGTAATGATAGCAGATCCCCAAGATGCAATACATGGGTGAAGTGGCAAGGTAACTATAGAAACCGAGTTATTTAAGCAATAAATTATATGGTAAGCAACCGCTGTCCAAAAGCGCCCAGAAAACAAAACACGGGAATTATAAACTAAGTATTTCTACGGGAAATGGCAGATATATATTATATGATACTAAATCAAAGTATGCACACTAATTAAAAGTGTTTTTCTTCATATCTTACGTCCTGCTTATATTTGTGAAATCACTTTTCAAAATAATGTAGAGTGGATATTTGATTGTATTTCGTGCTTATTTATTTGTGTACGTGGTCACTTTAGTAATACTGAACAGCTACATTCAAGTGATAGTTTTGTGACAAACTCAAAGTAGATGAAATACGTATATCTTTGGCCCAGAGTGACTCATGAAACTCAGAGAAATATTCATCTCATGAAAATAAATTGCACAATATTTATATCGTTACGCACAAGTTCGGTAAAAAAATTGTTAGACGTCTTTTGTCGTTACCACGAGATGTTAGTTCCGGCCCAGGTCTGCAGCACCGGCGAAGTATCGGCTTGGGAGCCGCTGTCTGCCGTGATAGATCGGTACCGCACCCATGCTTGCATTTTAATAAGGCTCGCAACGACGGTTCGATAGTTGTGTCCACCGTATCTAGCCCCCGGATGTGCAGACGAACAATGGGCCTTAATCGGTTCAGCCACATACCATGCCGCGGTTTTAATGAATTGTGAAACGTCGAAATGTATGAATACAAAAATCCCAGGCTTTCAAGAATCAGCGTGAATACAGTTCAGTGAATACATAAACCCGTCATCAGAAGACTCGAACTTCAAATCTCGTATTCATTTATGATCTTTCAAACGAAATACCCAGCGAAACGAAAGAGAACATTTAAGAATCCCGCAGTGTGAATTCGTCACAAGACTCTCTCGTCTTACCAGAAGAGCCTCCCGTTTGCGAAGTAACAAAATTGGTATTCGTCATTAATCCCTTTTCCGTTGTCTCCATTTATTCACAGACAGACCAGCATATATCGATGTACTTACATTCATTGAAACAACTGGGTGATGTAGGTTATTAATAAAGAAATGTGTTTCATTTTTCATGTTTCAACTTAAACGAATTTTCATTGCAGAGACACACATCTTATAAAATACACCTTAGAACAATCTAATAATCACATCTAACCTGACAGTTGATCGAAACAAGGCTGTTAAATAAATTACCAGTTTTCCTTTACTGAACCTATCTTTAATATATATATATATATATTTATGTAGTTGTACAAGTATTTATAATAATTCAGGCTAAACAGACACATGGACGTAGCGACACTGGCGGATCCAGAGTAAGTGTTTGGGGGTGGGAGGTCAAAGTTTCGGAGAGATGGCGCCGAAGGCACCAACGCGAGCGCGAGCATCTACGGCGTGGAATCTAGGGGCGACGCTTCCGGAAGCTCTGCGCTTTTGTTTCATCTGGAAGAGAGAAATGTGCCTGAAAATGACTCGAAAAAAACTCGTATACTTTCAGTGCTAAACCTTCAAGAGTGGGGTTCGAAAATATACTTAACTTCACAAGAAATCATACTAACAAACCACCTGTTTGTGGCCTAAAATCATCATGAAGATATTCAATAACCCAAACTAAGCTTCTTTAAAATAAAGCGAATTACTAAAAACTTTAGATGTATTTGAAGCAGGGCCACATGTAAAAAAATAGCATAAAAATGTGTAAAATATGTCAGCATATAACCGTTTTTATAACCGTAACATTTGTTTGAGTAATTTCCACTTACCAGATTGGTCAAGTAAACAGGAGTGTTGAAATCCATTTGTTTGTGTGTATATGTGTGTAACTCTCACAGCACGTGGTCAACCAAAACCTCAGTATTATTTTTCGGCTAATAAAAATACAACCTTCTTGAACTTTGACAGAACGTTGATGCCTGACGAGTAGGCGGTTCGTTTGGTGTACCAATAGGAGAACTTTACAGAGTTGATTGTAACCAATTAGGTGTGACATCAAAATAAGACAGCAAAGAAAAGTAAACACCTTCTCTGGTGAGCAAAGGCACGCGATTACAATCATACAGACAAACATGTTGTTCGGTCATATTTCTTTGAACATAGCTACTATGACACAGATAAAGTTACTAGTTTCATACACTATTCAATGTTTATAGTAAATTATGGAAGATGGTAGCCACTATGACACAGATAAAGTTACTGGTTTCATACACTCTTCAATGTTTATAGTAAATTATGGAAGATGGTAGCTACTATGACACAGATAAAGATACTGGTTTCATACACTCTTCAATGTTTGTAGTAAATTATGGAAGATGGTAGCTACTATGACACAGATAAATATACTGGTTTCATACACTAT
>NW_013666280.1:354167-355553 GCF_000517525.1 Limulus polyphemus
GTTTTGGTTTTAGTTATAGAAATATACTACTAGTCTCTCACCAAGTTTTGGTTTTAGTTATAGAAATAATACTAGCATTTTCACAGGGTTACTGACTCACGTTTATATCTAGGTACTGGCTTACCTTTACATTAAAGTGCTACTATACATTTTTTTTCAAAGTGGCTGACACACATTTCCACTATGGTGTTGGCGTATGTTTCCATCACAACACTGGTGTATTTTTCCATCACAACACTGATGTATTTTTCCATCACAACACTGGTATATGTTTGAAATCGTATTATGAACCATTCCAGTACGATTTTGTGTCCTAAATTATCCTGGAAGTTTTGAAGTAACTAAACATTTATATGGAAATGTGGACTATGAAGTAAAGAGCACATAATGAAGTTTAAAAGGGCATACTTTGGTTTTTTATCTTTACTGAAAGAAAAATTATGTTAACAGTTTATAATGCAGTTTGGACATTGCATGACCTTGGCCTTAAGGGTTCAGTGGTAGAATCATTAGTTTCTCATTAAAGATGTATATGTGGAAACTTAAAATATGTTTGTGGTATAAATAAAATTGATATACTTTTTTATAAAAATCGTCTAATTACTTATGATGACTACTCACAGTTAATCGTTTGGTATGTTAGTTCTGTACAGTGAGTACTGATAAAAGACTGATAGTGTTATTTCTATAACTGAAACCAAAACTGGATAAGAGACTGGTAGTGTTATTTCTATAACTGAAACCAAAACTTGATAAGAGACTGGTAGTGTTATTTCTATAACTGAAACCAAAACTTGGTGAGAGACTGGTAGTGTTATTTCTATAACTGAAACCAAAACTGGATAAGTGACTGGTAGTGTTATTTCTATAACTGAAACCAAAACTGGATAAGAGACTGGAAGTGTTATTTCTCTAACTGAAGCCAAAACTGGATAAGAGACTGGTAGTGTTATTTCTCTAACTGAAACCAAAACTTGATAATAGACTGGTAGTGATATTTCTATAACTAAAACCAAAACTTGATAATAGACTGGAAAGTAACACCTCAATGTAAAGAAAGGTAAGCCAGTACCTGGATATAAACGTGAGTCAGTAACCCTGAAGAAATGTAAAGGTAAAGGTACACCTCAATGTAAAGAAAGGTAAGCCAGTACCTGGGTGTGAACGTGAGTCAGTAATCCTGAGGAAATGTAAAGTAACACCTCAATGTAAAGAAAGGTAAGCCAGTACTTGAGTGTAAACGTGAGTCAGTAACCCTGAGGAAATGTAAAGTAACACCTCAATGTAAAGAAAGGCAAGCCAGTGCCTGGGTGTGAACGTGAGTCAGTAATCCTGAGGAAATGTAAAGCAACACCTCAATGTAAAGAAAGGCAAGCCAGTGCCTGG
>NW_013666280.1:355878-358926 GCF_000517525.1 Limulus polyphemus
ATTTTTCTCGCTAACAAACATTAATTCTTGATCTCCTCAACTTAGTTATTCTGTAACGTTTGAAGGACCGCTTCTACAGTTAGGATTCAAACGTCCAATGATTATGAATGTTATTGCAGATTTTTTATGAGAGAGTGAATTGTGAAAGTCGAGTTTCTGATAATGTGTTACAAGACGGAAGGTTTTCAAAGTGTTAGATGAAGTTAATAAATAGTGACAAAGAACAACTGTAACACTATAAGAAACAAAGAAAGCCTTTAAACTTAGCCAAGGTGTTGACACGTGTAACGATAATCCTCCTTTCATTCTTCTCCTTCTTCGCATCTCACGAAGAAAGGTGACTGTTATTTGTAACTATTTCGCACACATGGCATCCTAGAAAAGGATTCAATAGAAAGCTTGTTGCTTCATCTTGATGTCACAAAAATTTGCAGAAACCGAGTTTAGTTCTTGAAATTTTGAAGCGCGTGGAATCAACCATTTAGAAGTGCAGATTAAGGTCACTGTTTACTATCTAAATCGGACGCTGGTCACAGCTCGTTTGGAACGCGGTATGATGGACATTCGCTGACGGTAATTAACCCAAGAGAAAGACGGCTCTGTGATATATCACGTGTGTAAATACTCCAGTTTTTTGTTTTGCTCTTCTTTCTTGGGTTATAGCCAGAAAACCTTGATTTCAAAAGTTTAATTTTCTCTCACTGACAGGAATGTGTAAGAACATTCCTACGAGCCTATTCGCTTTTTTAACGCATTTTGTGCTATAAGATAAAAAAAACACTTAAACATCTGATACATTTACTAAAATTATTTTTTTCACTTGATAATGTCTCTTCCTTATGTTTGATATTTAAGTTTCTATTAGCAAAACTCTGTCGGAAAATATAAAAAGTTTTGTAGGACATTTTTGTCATTCAATGATTCTATTGCTAGCTTTAAATTCGCCATCATTGTTCCAATTCCATTATTGTTATTTTCTGTCGTATAAAATTTACTTTCATTGAAAATGTTTTGGTTGAAATGTTGCTGAATCAACCCGAATCACTGATAAAGTTCAGTTTTCCCCTAAAATGACAAAAGTTTTGTATTCCAGAAATACTATGACGAGAACTTAAACCACTGAAAAACTCGTTTTTATGTTAAACAGCAGAAATACTATGACGAGAACTTAAACCACTGAAAAACTCGTTTTTATGTTAAACCCCAGAAATACTGTGACGAGAACTTAAACCACTGAAAAACTCGTTTTTATGTTAAACCGAAGAAATACTGTGACGAGAACTTAAATCACTGAAAAACTCGTTTTTATGTTAAACTGCAGAAATACTATGACGAGAGCTTAAACCACTGAAAAACTCGTTTTTATGTTAAACCGAAGAAATACTGTGACGAGAACTTAGATCACTCAAAAACTCGTTTTTATGTTAAACTGCAGAAATACTATGACGAGAACTTAAATCACTGAAAAACTCGTTTTTATGTTAAACCGCAGAAATACTATGACGAGAACTTAAACTACTGAAAAATTCGTTTTTATGTTAAACCGCAGAAATACTATGACGAGAACTTAAACTACTGAAAAATTCGTTTTTATGTTAAACTGCAGAAATACTATGACGAGAACTTAAACCACTGAAAAATTCGTTTTTATGTTAAACCGCAAAAATACTATGACGAGAACTTAAGTCACTGAAAAACTTGTTTTTATGTTAAACTGCAGAGCGAATGATATGATTTATATATATATATATATGTATAAACTGCCTTTCTCATTAATTTGCTTTCAGTTGCGTTCGGGTCTTTGGAGCGGGGGTTTCGTGGTTCTCATCCGTTCACCACAACAAAACAACTACGACAACATGAAAAACCAAATATGAACATTCACTCTACACTCTGTGAGTACGTTATAAAAATGGCGCTCAACCACAACTAGTTCATATGAGAAGAGATGGTGGTGGGTAATGTTGACTGCCTTCCTCCTCTCTAGTCTGCTACCCCTACCCAAGTGGCACAGCGGTTTGTCTGCGGACTTACAACGCTACAAACCGGGTTTCGATACCCGTGGTGGGCAGAGCACAGATAGCCCATTGTGTAGCTTTCTGCTTAACTACAAACAAACTCTCCAGTCTGTCGCTTGGAAATTGAAGACAGAAGTCCTCATATAGCTTTGCGCGCAATCTAAAGAAAACAAAACCTACATATGTAAACACATAGGTTTTCTCCTGTTCATATTATTAAAATTAAAGCACAGAAACTTTACAAAGCTGACCCAAAACATTATCTTTAACGTAAATACCCCTGATAGTTGTCAGGTTCTTTACTAAAAACAGGTCTCTAATGCATGCTTTATAGCTTTTTTTGTGCCTCAGCTTGAAATAAAACTTTTAATTTACAAAGAGAAAGAAGAATTATCAAAGAAACCTAAATGGCTGATAACTCCAAACTCCACTTTTTTTTTCTCAAGTACAGTATTTATACCAACACTACTAAGCTTGTCTGCCGTCGTCCCTACTTTTTAGCTATTAATCAGTCAGCAGCACCCTGCCACCTGCCCTCCATCTACGCTAAGGGATTGCCTCGCATAACGCACCCACAGCTTAAAGTGTGGGGAACATTTTGTGATGTAACACAGATTCGAACTCAATTCGTCAGCTCCGAAATTTAGAACTGAACCACAGAGTCAACCTGCGCCCTTTAAATTACAGAATAAATGAAATGTTAGAACAACCTAAATTAGAGGAAGACTCAACTTCTTCAAATAAATACCCATACATAAGAAAACTATATTAAAAATCCACAGTGTCTTTAGCTATGATGTTAAATCTTCTTTTTTCTTTTATAACGTAAAATATTTTTACACATCCCCTCTCTTTCTCTGTGGTATTTGAAAATTAAATGCTTCTTTTGGCGCCCTCTCTGGAGAAAACTATAAAACTGTATTTAAATTTTAGAAATAATATACTTACGCTTTTTCAATCACGTATTCAAGTTTTTAGGTAAGAATTATAACTTCAATATCCCATTATGCTATTAGAGAGTTGGGGTGGG
>NW_013666280.1:359666-369461 GCF_000517525.1 Limulus polyphemus
CCCCCCCCCCAGTGGCACAGCAGAACGTCTGCGGACTTACAACGCTATAAACCGGGTTTCGATACTCGTGGTGGGCAGAGCACAGATAGCCCTTTGTGTAGCCTTGTGCTTAACTTCAAACAAACAAACAATCTCTCAGAATAATTGTGAAGTTCTGTTCGATAGCAGGGTGCTTGCCAGAAGTTCTCGAGAGTGACCGGAGGGTATGCAGCCAGACGAGAAGAACCACCCGTCTACACAATCATTCAGCATTGTAAGTACACAATTCGTCAGTTTAAAAGGGGTTCTGAATGGAATAATTGGACATATGGGGTAAGCTCCTTGTGGACTAATTCAGTAAAATACGTGACAGGATGTCTTGACAGGTAAATTACCTGTTAACAATGTCTCTGTGGCCTGGCTAAAGCCCGTTCACCTCTAGTATGACCTTGAATTTTTCACGCGAGGTGTTGACTAAATTCACTCTTTGCGATTAATTTGACGAATAATGAAAAGAAAAACACCGAGGAGTTATTTAGATAGAATGGTCAAGAAATATAACGCGAATAGTAAAGTTATCTGTGGGATAACTATTTTTATTTAGAATCAATGTTTATGTATATACTAGTACAAAAGCCCCTCAAAAATGACAGGAAACCAAAGTCTACCAAATTTGAATCCTCCAATAAGCATTTGTAATTTTGCCGTCCGTAAACAGACATAAGTAAAATGGAGGACCTTCTAATCTCGGGAAACCTAAGCCTATCATGACCAATATCTACTTTATCTAAAGAGTGTCTCTTCCCAGCATCGATCCTTGTCCCAGCATTCATTGATCACAGTTATTTTCTTATCACGTCAATTGTACTATTGCAATAGTTCTCCTAAACCCACATTTATTGTTAAAACCACATTTATTGTTAAACCCACATTTATTGTTAAAACCACATTTATTGTTAAAACCACATTTATTGTAAATACTCGATCATCGTTCAAGAACTTCTCCTCATAACAAACGGCCAATTAATTTCACTCGGTGATAAATAAATCCTTGGTATGAAAACTACCTCTTTGACAGGCTCTTATATAGCAGAAAAAGTGCCAAAATTTAGGAGCTATTTATGCCTTCGTTAGAGATTAAATTCAACTAAAATGGAAATGAGCAATCAAACGAAGAAGTATTATTGGAGAAAAAGTGAAATTGGACTCGTGTAACTCCCGAAATTCGTGACCGACCGACAGTTGGATTTTATGATTATGATGATAAAACTGTGTGTTTAAATGTAAGACTATCATGTCATGTTTTTATTTACACACACAGTGATTGTATATTCAAAGCTACCAGCCATAATTCAATATAAACATAATACCTTTGAATCTGATATCTACTAATACGCCCAAGCTTAGAAAGAGAAAAAGGGGTGAGATTATGAATTTAACATTTAAATAAGTTACGTTATGAACGATATCATTGTTTGTTTGTTTGTTATGAATTTCACGCAAAGCTACACGAGGGCTATCTGCACTAGCCGTCCCTAATTTAGCAATGTAAGACTAGAGGAAAAGCACCAAGTCATCACCACCCACCGCCAACTCTTGAGCTACTCTTTTACCAACGAATAGTAGGATTGACCGTCACATTATAACGTCCCCACAGCTGAAAGGACGAGCATGTTTCGTGTGACGGGGATAATATCATTGCAGTAATGAACTTAATATCAAACTAACTGTGTTTTTAATGTGGGTATGAAACAAAAGGTATAGTGAATAAATGTGTCGCTTCTAAACTTCAATAACTGTTAATAAATGTAAATCTAGGGTTAATTATTTCTCACACTGATTAATCAGTTTATTACATTTTAAGAGTAATAAGTTAGCTAAATCAACCAGTAATACACATACTAAAATTATAAGAGAAACAAAATAAGTAAATCATCTCGGAGAGCGAATTATTTTACATGTATGAGAATTCTTCAGTTGGCGTTTCAAGAGTCTGCAAGCATGAGTCTATTTTAATCCATTAAGCTTATTTAAGAATTCATTTCCCCCCACACGTTGCTTTAAAGCATTTAGAAGAGTGCAGTAACCAAGAGGATTAGAGAGTTAGGACTCGCCTAGAATATTATTAACAGTACATTGGTCAAACCGACATCTAGAGCTATTAAACAACTCTCACCACAATCTATGTAACGCTGGCAGGTTATCATTTTCACAATGGACGAGTTCAGCCCCAAAGCTAGTCTCACAAATAACAGAGTATCTTTAAGTATGATTTACCTATGACCGTATGCTAAACGTGCTTTTAATTAGGTGTTGACAGTATGCCCTTCTTTAAATAAGTAATTACACGTTACAATGTTTACTTTAAACGAACCACCCAAACACTGCTGCTTTCTTCAACGCCCTCAAACGAACCTTCTCATTACTACTTATTTATACAAGAAGGGTGACGTTTAGCAATTTTTAAATCAGAACGTGAGGCGGGGCTCGAACAAAATAGGATAAAGAAGGAATAAGAAGATTCTACAAGAACGTTATTGATTTTAACTGATATTTCAAACCATTTATCTTTATGTATATGGTTTGAAATAATTCCTGATTATAAATCAGTTCTATTTATAGGAATCAAAAGCAGGATTTTGTTAATAAATGTAAAATAAGAATTTTTGTTTACTTTTGGCGTACAAGGATACTTTTTCAGCTTCAAAGTATTTGAACAGTATTGAAATCTTATGCAATGGTTGTATATTGTTCGACAGCTGATGTCTCATAATCAGTTACTTTAAAACGTTAGTAAGAATCCTCATCAAAAATATGGTCAGGACTAAAATAATATAGACAATAATGAAGAGAATCCTGCATAGTAAACTAAGTGGAAGTAGTTAATTTTACAAACCACTCGCTATTAGCGACATTTTCGGGCGTAATCCCACTAATGCTTCACGAGGTACATTAAGACAACAATACAAAACGTTCTAAATAAATATAATTATAATTAACATACTCACATATATATATTGAAAAAATGTAAATATTACAAGCACGAATATCTAATGAAAGTAACTGTAAAAGCGGAATATATTAATATTTAACATTAGCACTTGCTATTTAGAATCTTAGCCCACTGATACAGCTTCAATGCTTGTCATTCTCGTTTCTATGACTGCTGTTTTACAATTAAGCAATTATTTATTTTACTTACGAAAAGTAAAGTTCCATTAGGAAAACTAAGATCGTTGAAGCCTTCACCAAATACCTTAAATTTTCTTTTAATGATTTTTTTTTAGGATTTGAACTATTCAGTTACACAGTGTGTGTTTGTGTGATTATTTGTAAAGAAGAAACAGGTAAGATGACATCAACACTACAAAGAGAAAATTTTTTAACAGGACATTATATCTTCACGACTACTGTTTTAAGGATTAAAATCTGGCTGTAGTTTAAATACGAATTAAAAGATAATGCTAAACACTTTATAGAATGATGACATTTTACACGTTGGAGTGTTGTCGAAATTTGATATTTATTAACACTAATATAGTGATATAAATTTTGCTGTGCGAGTTTGGAAATTATAAACAATGGTCTAGTTATATTGTAACTATCTACAAGATGACCCCTGAAGTGATGACTTGGGGAGGTATCATACAAATTATTTTACAAATTAATAACGATTTATTAGAGGGGCGCTCAGATCCAGGAACTAATTAAGGGCTTTAATGTAATGATATCCATTGAACTGTGATTCACTAGGTGAATGATATATGAATATCCCATAATTCATTAATGAATAAAAGGCAAACTGTAGTTCATAGCAATAGTACTTATGATAATGGTTCTTCCTCACAGAAAACTAGATGTGATCAGAACATCATTTGAATAACTTCTGGGCAATGGAGTAGACTACATATTTACCTAGATCACCAAGGTTACACCACATTGCCAAACATCGTAATTTATATCATGATAAGTTTTACGTAGACCAATAGACTCGTACGTGGATGTCAGCTTCTAAAACCATGTTTAAGTAGACCAAAGTCACCAAACTTTATTGGGGAATAAATCGAGGAACTTGACAGAAATCTAGTTGAATGAGAGTCTGGGATTCCAGTTTTTTAAGCCATCTTTCTCACGGAATAGCTGTTGCTGATTTAAAAAGGTGTTTGGACACTTATGAAGTTTTGGCTTGTAATACACTGTCATCTTCAAATCGCTGTTTAACACCTTGTTAAAATTACCAGAAGATAAACTCTGTTTTATCACAACTCCTTTATGATTCGAAACGTTCTCTTTCGTAGCCATAGCATCCAGTTTGTGGACTGGGATACATGGAGAAAGTTTTATCTGTTTGTAGTCAAGCGGAAGCTACACAATGCGTCGTGCCTACCACTGGTATCGAAACCCGGGTTTTAGCGTTATGACCCTCAGACTTACAGCTGAGCTACTGGGGGGGGGGGCATATGAATAGGGTTGTTTGCACTCTTAGAGCTACGTCTGCTCTGTGTACGTATGCAAGACTGTAACTTTTAAATGTAACCACGTAACTTAGCATTATTAGTTACCCTTAGTAATATAGATTATTCAGATGTATTGCAGACAGTTCCACGGTCTTGCCGGTATGATAAGGCATTGTTTTAGATGAAGTATTAGTGCGATGCTTGCATCATTTCCTTTCCTGTACAAAAGGTATGATAAGGCATTGTTTTAGATGAAGTATTAGTGCGATGCTTGCATCATTTCCTTTATGAAGTATTAGTGCGATGCTTGCATCATTTCCTTTCCTGGACAAAAGTAGAAACCAACCAAAGAAGACAGGTCCATTTCGGCCGGTTACATGTTACTAGAAAACCCACGAAGTTGTCTACTCTCAAACGAATGGATGAGTTAATTGCGTGCGAACATAACCTTTAACTCACTAAAGAACACACGTACAATCGTGCAGACCATGAAAAGTCAAAATTAACATTCTGAGCAGCACAGTTGTATGCGTACGGTCGTCTTTCAAAATATAAGTTAACATTACTCAAATCATTGGTTTCTGCTGCAGAGATAACAAGATAATAGGATTCCTCGTATCTTTACACGAAGCAGCACGAATTAAATACAATCACTATATTTTACCTGATGGACGGACTTACACACGCCTCTTGCAATCTAAGAGATGCGCTTTCTAGCTCTTGTACAAAATTATACTGGAGAACCCCTTGAAAATAGAAGAACAAATAAAACAAGAACGCTTTTCATCAGAGCTCAAGGTGTGTTTTGTATAGTTCTGTATTCATATTGTTTATGATGCATTAACCGGTAGAAATGTTGATTGGGTAGGACGGATGTAGCCCACAGCATTGGTGGGATCAACCCATTTGACGTACACAGACTTTCTATTTTTCTTAACAGCCTATAGTCAAATCTCAAAATCTTTAAATTTCAAACAGTTCTTCAAGTCCAGTAAAACATACTTTGTGGTATGATGTCTATGAAATTAAGCATAAATATATATCCAGCAAGTTTTATTGAAATTTTGGGTGACCTTTGTGTTAACTAGTCAATCTTAGGTATGTTTTAACCGATAAAATGTTGTTCAATGTGTTTGCCGTAACACAGTCACACACATACATGCAAGTGCGCGGGAAAATGCCGACAGAGCACTTTATAGCAAAAATTTCAAGTAAAAGGAAAATATTGTAAATATTACGATTTAAAAGACAACTAGCGGTTGAAAATTAAGAGGAAATACATAAAATTTTATGCACAACAGTTTATGCTCTGTTAATGTTCAGAAAACAATAAAATGTATATATATATATATTCCGTTATGAGTTAAAGGATGATATCAGCAATGGATAGCTGTCTTCTCATATTACACATCTCGGTAATGATTTTTATACTAACTTTCATAAGTGTTATGTAGTACTGATTTTATCGCCTATGTACGTTTGGTGTAATTTACATCATTAGTACTATTTACCTACATATATATATATCGCAATACCGTTATCGGTCCCGGTTGTCAACCAGATAATGCCTGTGGAATATCCCATCTATCAGACAAAATCCAAACACCGATGTCAATCTAGTCAGCCGTCATTACCACAATATGACAATAAGTTAACAGCCTGGACCGATAACGGTATTGTGATATTTAGTTAATTATTGTTTTATAGTGCTGATTTAATCGCCTATTAACAATTACTGTAACCAATAGTTTGTGAGCTGTTTATATATATAAACATACACACTTAGTTCTTGTATCGTTTCTCTCTCACGATATACGTTCCCCTCTCTCACCTATTAAAGTGAGTCTCACAATATACTTTCCTCTCTCTCACCTATTAAAGTGAGTCTCACAATATACTTTCCTCTCTCTCACCTATTAAAGTGAGTCTCACAATATACTTTCCTCTCTCTCACCTATTAAAGTGAGTATCACAATATACTTTCATCTCTCTCACCTATTAGAGTGATGATCACGAAGAAAGTTGTCCAAGTTAAACTTGGAAATTCACCAAAACCAAACCAAAAGTTTTAAACACAATGTTGGAGGAATTCTGTGATCTTCCATTAAATCCAGCTGCAATAACACCACGTATACATATACACGTTCCTTAAAAGAAAAGATAGATTTCTGACTTGATCGGAAACTAACATTAATTCACACAGAATGTTTATATTTAGAGTTTTTCTCTCTTTCTCTCTCTCACGTGTATATACTTGAGTTGAAATAGAAAATTAATTAAGGTTTTTCTCAGGTATTGAAGTTGAATTAGGTTTTAAAGTCGCTTGATCAAAAGACATGATGTTACAAATGATAACGCTTGACTTTAAACTGTTGAGACTCAGGTTTAACTGCAAGTTCTTTAACACCATACTTGAAACTATAATTAAAAAACAACACACACACATTTCGTTTGATGTTTGCTTGATTTAAAAATTTACATTGAGAATGAACTATTAATTTGCTTTTTACTGTCACTAGGTTAATAACATCAATTTTACAGAAACCAACAATAAGCAAACTTTGAATTCATTTCATTTTGCTTCTGATCCACGTAACTTTCAAGTTTAAAGAATACGAGGCTTTAATCAAATGTCTATAATCATTCTAAAACAGGATCATTACATTCAACAGAGGGCTGATATTGACATTAGATGCTGTGTTACATGAACTAGTCCAATAAGCTTAATTTAAACTTAGAGACAGGTGGAAATAAACAGGAAGCAGACAGATTTAATCTAAAACTGTATAACTGTTAATAGATAGCTCTAAAATTGTATATATGCTAACACCTAGTTCTAAAGCTGTACATCTGCTAAAATATACAGTCCTAAAATTCTTGAGTTACTAATACATAGCTTCAAGAGATATTGAATTGTTAATATTTAGCCATAAATCACCTGAATTGCTAGTAATTAGCTCTAAAATTATTGAATTCTCATATCTCGTCCTAAAACTGTTGAATTACTAGCATTTAGCTATAAAACTATTGAAATGCTAATAGTTAGCACTAAAAGATGTTTAATTGTTATTATTTAGCTTAAATCACCTGAATTGCTACTCTTAATTTCCAAATATTTATTTCCGAATATTTAACATAAATAGTTTAACTTATGACATTCAACCTGACAGGTATTTTTCAACTTGCCCTTACCATAGTGACTGTCAATTTAAAACCTATTATTCCTTTTTCTGTGTGTAGGAACATGACACAATAATAACAAATAAAAATCTTATGAAAAAAAAACGGACCAATGTTACCCAAAAAAGACTCTTTATGCAAACACTAGTAGGAGCTGAAAATGACAATTTAAACTCAGATCGTAACGGTTATTCAGGAGTAAGAAGATAAATTCAATAAAATATAAAACAATTTCGGATAACATTATGTATAGAATATATGATCCCGACAAAAAAAAAAACTAAACAAATGTGCGTAGCATTAGACACAATAATGAATTTTCTTATGCTATATATAAATAAGTATAAGCCCAGTTTAGTTATAAATAACTAAATAAGCCGGAGGGTGACGTAATTCTGAAGTCTGTAGATAACTGCAGTCTGTACGTAAGCATTTTCACCAGAATATTGCTTAATGATCCAATCAATGTTACACGATTTCATCAACTGTGTAGTATTCACACCGACAGTTGAGTTGTTACAGGGCAGTAAAACCGGTATCGATAAAGATGTAGAACTTGAACAATAACAACAAAATCTGATGAAAAACGTTTTGTAAAAATGCTGGTAATTATTTATCAATATTTTCCCATACCAAATGAGAGCGAGAGAGAAAAAAAAAGAAGCTTATATACAATTAAGAGATATGCAAAAAATAAAATAAAAATGATAAGCCAGTCATTGTTTTTTATAACCCCGAAGGATGAATGATAAGCATATAAGCCGCTCTAAAAAGCAATTGCAGTAAAAAAATTTCCACCAGTCATTTCTTGATCGATATAAAATATAAAACGATTAAATACGAGGAGGGTGAAGGAGAGATAAGGAATTCATTAAGGCAAGTTCTAAAGCCTTTTTCTCTCCGTGGGTAATTTTTCACCGAGTTTTTGTCACTGTTCTTGCAAGGTACATTATACCCAGTAAATGATTAGTAATTTTTAATAAATGATTTCACGCGATTTGATATTCATGATATCAATTAAGCGTAAACTTGAATTTTATATAGAAACCATATAACCAGACCACGCGTGATTAATAAGGGCTTCATCGCGAAGACTGTAGAAGACGGTATTGATTTACGTCAATTCATTTAATTTTTTACAAGGGTAAAAAAAATAGTATATAACCATTGTAAAGACATAAAAACAATGGACTTTTAATGTTAATGTTATCAGTAATGTAAAATATAATAAGCAAATGGTTTAAATGTGTTTTAGATATTGAAAGTTGCCCATCAATAGTTCATTATGGCCGCCATTTTGTTCCATCACGATCCCTATTATTAAGTACTACCATACTTATTAAGTTAATGATATATATTTGAAAATTGGTCTCATATCTCTCACTTCAGATGTTAGAGTGTATGTTCAAACGTGTTTTGGGTTCTTTTCTCGTTTATACACTTTGTACCCCTCGACAAAATAACGCATTATGTAGCTTTATATTAAAGCAAACGACAATAATAACTTTTACATATATATTATTTGATAACACTTTATTTACTGAATACAATTTTATTTAACAATTAAAGATCAGTGTTTAAACAAGAAGACTGATTGTTTTGAAGTTATACCATTGTTGTAGAGAATCGAAGCATGTTTGATGCATGTGAAAAGTAGTGGATATAAGGTCTCTTTAATATCCTAAACTTATAAGGATGCACTGAATAAGAAGAAAGTCAGGTATATCACCCAAGTTTCACCCGGAAAGTAGATATAAGATACGAACTTGAAGGTATTTTTTCATAACTAAAGATAATAAAGATGCACCGAATATGGGAAATATCAGGTATATCACCCACGTTACATCTCGAGATTGGGTATAAGATACCAACTTGAAGGTCTTTTTAATAACGGAAGATAATAGAGATGAACTGAATAGGGAAACTAAATGTGAATTCAGCGAGAAATAGAGATGCCAGTAACCACGATTATTGGTTAAATCGGGTTTAAAGTTGTGAAATTATTTTACATAAATGAATATAAAAATACGCGTTAAAACACAGACATAAAAATTTTATATTAAATAATTAGATTGTAAAGACAAAAAATTTACTAGAGATTTATGGTATATAAGAACTACAGTTAAACAGCATATAAAACAAAACTGTATCGATAATACAGGAAACTATTTTAAACTTG
>NW_013666280.1:370380-374372 GCF_000517525.1 Limulus polyphemus
CCTACCATTCGTTGGTAAAAGAGTAGCCCAAGAGTTGACGGTGGGTGGTGATGACTAGCTGCCTTCCCTCTAGTCTTACACTGCAAAATTAGGGACGGCTAACGCAGATAGCCCTCGTGTAGCTTTGCGCGAAATTCAAAAACAACAAACAAACAACTTGTGCAGTGGATGAAGTGTCGTTGAATTTTAAAATATCAAATAACATATACATTCGAGTTTCTGATCTGCCTGTTTTACTTATGTAGTGGATAAGATGCCGTTCAACTTGGAAATGTATGATTAATCTCGAAGTTTTTCTCTTAGTTTGTCTTTCTTTGAACTTCTTGAAACCTAATAATTTCGAAGTATTACCGATGAAATTTATCTAAATAGATTACCGATTGGTGGTTTTTTTTAACCTACTCATGTATCACATTTTTTATGGTTCCTCACTGTGTTGGTCTTCCTGATAACATATTAGTCACACGTAAAAACAGATAAATAATATTGTAATTACTTACTGCTTGGACCCCGATATATATGTATATAAACAAATTAATAATTTTTAGTTTTTCTTCTGTTTTTGGTCAGATGTTTACATTGATTGTTAGGAGCACAAAGTTCTTAATATCGTGGACTGCACAAGATAAAACCAAGTCGCTTATGTGAGGGTTAAGGAGAAGCTAAAAATTTTATAATTTTAGTTTCAAGCATCCTTTACGGTTTTCAAATTAGATAGCTAGCTGACATGGCCGTTCAACGCACGTGAAAGACATAAGAACCAGGAGTGACAGGGGAGCCAAATGTGACACCTCTGTCTCTCCCCGAGGTACCCTAAGTGTGCCTTTTAAGTCAGGTAGAGATCAATTGAGTAGCAGTGGAAACATACGAGGACATCAAGGGTGACATGGAGTAGTAGGATCCGTAGGCTAATCTACCTATGTCACACCCCGGGATGACTTACCAATAGAAGAGCATGGGGAACATTAGCCCCCCCTCCTCCTCCCCCAGGGTTGACAAAATGAGTTAGATATGAGCGCTGGCCCGATACCGCTTAAAGGGTACATGCCACGTTTGTTTGAGATCTGTCGAATACTAATGGCGTGAAAGTCGGACAGACCGTGGGCACTCGATGAGTTAACATTGCGTAACTAAGTTTACTGAATCATAGATGTGATTTTCCTGGTGTGTAGCCACTTAATGATTAAACGCCTTAACTCGAAAGCGCACTTTTGTTCATAGTAGCTCTAATGGTTTATACATAAAGCAAATCGTTCCCTATTGAGTTCTACCCAACAGTAACATACTAGCTTTCTTCTTGGAGGAACAGTAAGAACAGACTACTAGCTAAGGCAACATAAAAACACAGAAATCCAACCACAGTAAGAACAGACTACATGCTAAGGCAACATAAAAACACAGAAATCCAACCACAGTAAGAACAGACTACATGCTAAGGCAACATAAAAACACAGAAATCCAACCACAGTTAGAACAGACTACATGCTAAGGCAACATAAAACACAGAAATCCAACCACAGTAAGAACAGACTACATGCTAAGGCAACATAAAAACACAGAAATCCAACCACAGTTAGAACAGACTACATGCTAAGGCAACATAAAAACACAGAAATCCAACCACAGTTAGAACAGACTACATGCTAAGGCAACATAAAACACAGAAAGCCAACCACAGAAAGAACAGGCTACATGCTAAGGCAACATAAAAATACAGAAAGCCAACCACAGTGAGAACAGGCTATTTGCTAAAGCAACATAAAAACACAAAAAGCCAACCACAGAAAGTACAGGCTACATGCTAAGGCAACATCAAAACACAGAATTATATATTGTTTTCTTTTTATCATTACTGTGAGGACAGCAATTCACGTGTTTATTCACGTTTCTCTAGCCACAACTGAACGATGAGTATTAACCTTCTATTAATCATTAATGTTTTACCAGATCAAATAGACTCTCTTACACTAATAAATAAAGCTTTACAAGATCATTAATGTTTTATCAGATCAAATAGACTCTCTTACACTAATAAATAAAGCTTTACAAGATCATTAATGTTTTACCAGATCAAATAGACTCTCTTACACTAATAAATAAAGCTTTACAAGATCATTAATGTTTTATAAGATCAAATAGACTTTCTTACACTAATAAATAAAGCTTTACGAGATCATTAATTTTTTACCAGTTCAAACAGACTCTCTTACACTAATAAATAAAGCTTTACAAGATCATCAATTTTTTACCAGATCAAATCGACTCTCTTACACTAATAAATAAGGCTTTACAAGATCATTAATGTTTTATAAGATCAAATAGACTTTCTTACACTAATAAATAAAACTTTACGAGATCATTAATTTTTTACCAGTTCAAACAGACTCTCTTACACTGATAAATAAAGCTTTACAAGATCATTAATGTTTTACTAGATCAAATAAACTCTCTTAGACTAATAAATTATCGGAATTATCGTGACACCTTGTCCTTCAATGCAAATACTCAAGAAAAATAAAATAAAATCTTAAGTGATTTGTGTCTATCTGTGCTGCTTAACACTTGCACGGTACTTAAATTAAATAGTTTATTTTAAAGTATGTACAAAATGTTATTAATTTATAAGAGGACAAAGCCCTGTCTTTACTTTCTTCGACATTAAGCAAATATGTAACAGAGCCAGAGTTGTATCCTTTGTATAAACGCGTCGTCATTTTGTATTAAGAAACAGTCATTTGATCGGTTTCGTTTATTTGGCACCAATGTTTATCCAGTATACGTTGATACAATAAGAAATCTCAATAATGATCCCTTCTGAAGTACAGTGGGAGATATAATCACAAGCTTGTCGTATGTTAAACTTAATAATAGCGTTGATCATAAACATTGACTTTGATTCACTCTAAATTAAAACATGCCATTATTTTGTGCTTGTTTAATGCTAGTGGACCTTCAGTTTCTAACAGAAAAACAAAAAAGAAATTTGATCCTTGTTCTAGGCACCAGTGACGCCCACCCTCTTTTGAGTAGCATTAAGAGCTAATGTATTTACATGGTTCCTTAAAATTCTGATAATTTCTTTCACGATATTTAGGAAATTCTGGAACCGAGATAGTTCTTTCGTTATTCCTTGACTTCGTGAAATACTGGAAGCATAATACTCGAGACGTTCCTAGGATTTAGTTCCTGTCTCCATAATACCTGAGACATTTCTAGGATTTAGCTTCTGCCTCCATAATACTCGAGATGTTCCTAGGATTTAGTTCTTGTCTTCATAATACTGACATGCTTGTAGGATTTAGTTCCTGTCTCCATAATACCTGAGACATTTCTAGGATTTAGCTTCTGACTCCATAATACTCGAGATGTTCCTAGGATTTAGTTCCTGTCTCCATAATACCTGAGACATTTTTAGGATTTAGTTCCTGTCTCCATAATACTCGAGACGTTCCTAGGATTTAGTTCTTATCTTCATAATACTGACATGTTTGTAGGATTTAGTTCCTGTCTCCATAATACCTGAGACATTTCTAGGATTTAGCTTCTGACTCCATAATACTGGAGATGTTCCTAGGATTTTATTCCTGTATCCATAATACTCGAGATGTTCCTAGGATTTAGTTCTTGTCTTCATAATACTGACATGTCTTGTAGGTATTTAGTTCCTGTCTCCATAATACCTGAGACATTTCTAGGATTTAGCTTCTGTCTCCATAATACTCGAGACGTTCCTAGGATTTAGTTCCTGTCTCCATAATACTCGAGACGCTCCTAGGATTTAGTTCCTGTCTCCATAATACTCGAGACGTTCCTAGGATTTAGTTCCTGTCTCCATAATACCTGAGACATTTCTAGGATTTAGCTTCTGTCTCCATAATACTCGAGACGTTCCTAGGATTTAGTTCCTGTCTCCATAATACCTGAGACATTTCTAGAATTTAGCTTTTGTCTCCATAATACTCGAGACGTTCCTAGGATTTAGTTCCTGTCTC
>NW_013666280.1:374837-381825 GCF_000517525.1 Limulus polyphemus
CTAGGTTTTATCTCGTCTCTCCATAATACTGACACGTTTCTAGGTTTTATCTCGTCTCTCCATAATACTGACACGTTTCTAGAACTTGAATTTTGTCTTCATAATACATGAGACGTTTCTAAGATTTATCTCTTGCCTCCATGATACTTGAAAAAGGCTTGCATTAAGCTTCTATGTGCATAATACCTGTGACATCTTGAGATTTATCTACTAATAATAATATAGAATTCACTCTAGGATTCGGTTGCTTTTTTCATGATATCTCCACTAATAAATAGATTAGTTTCTGTTTGTGTGATAGCTCAAATATGCCGAGATATCTAATATATCATCATTCTTGTTCAGCCTGGATATCTGTGACGCGGGTGCACGAGCATACTGCTACTTTCTTGACGTTTTCGCAAGATATATATATGGAGTTTTTGTTAGTGTAATTAGCGTACAAATCAAATAAGAAATATATATATATATATATTCAAGCTTTACTCACACGCACACTTCCAATGATGTAATGGAATTAACCGAAGAGCTCAATATATTATATAAACTGTTGAGAAGGTCCCCTACGTGAATTTAACAGCGCCCCTTAAAGGACAGCTTTACGCTTTATGAAGCGGGCGCTACAACCACGAATTTAACGTTGGAGAACAAATCCACTCTGTTCTTTTCAGTGATAACAGTCAAGTCAGTGAAGCGAAGACTCCACAGTTAAGCATGATTTAGTCTAGAAAACATCGTGGAAAACCGCAGGATTAGCCACTCTATACTCACCGCTTGGGGGTCTCACTCGATTATCTCAATTCCAGTCCCTTGTATACATAACAAAAAAGTTAGATAGAAGCGATCCCTCATTCCACCGCTTTAATTCCATCCACACTGACTGAAGCTGTTTAGTAAATCGGTTCAATGTGGAAGATAAATGATCGGATAATCCTAACTTCAGACCGTCTAGTCAAGACAAAACAAGGTTCACTAAACAAAAGCTGACTTTAACCATTCAATGTACCTTTATGATGTAAGCGGATTAGGACATTTGAAACCGTTTTTCATCGTTCATAACTTTGCCTCTCACGTATTCAATATAATACTCGTTTTTTGACATTAGTAAGTACCTCGTCCTATTATCCAAGACGAAACTAGGCTTTTTTTACATGGATTGACACAATAAAAAAAACAATCAGTCATTAAACTTGATTTTTGGCATTTGCTTTCATATTTGCTATATAATTTTTCACCACATTGTGTTATAGGTATATAAGAAACAGGGGAATATTAAAGCTTTGGCCAAACTTCAAAATTTCTATTGAGCACACATTGTATCTTACCTGATGTTTAGTATTGACACTATAGTCTCTTACTGTACCTTACCTGATGTTTAGTATTGACACTATAGTCTCTTACTGTACCTTACCTGATGTTTAGTATTGACACAATAGTCTCTTACTGTATCTTACCTGATGTTTCGTATTGACATAATAGTCTCTTACTGTACCTTATTTGACGTTCCCTATTGACACTATAGTCTCTTACTGTACCTTATTTGACGTTCCCTATTGACACTATAGTCTCTTACTGTACCTTATTTGACGTTCCCTATTGACACTATAGTCTCTTACTGTATCTTACCTGATGTATAGTATTGACACAATAGTCTCTTACTGTACCTTACCTGATGTTTAGTATTGACACAATAGTTTCTTACTGTACCTTACCTGATCTTTCTTATTGATACAATAGTCTCTTACTGTACCTTATCTAATGTTCTGTATTGACACAATAGTAAACTTTCCCTTACTGTACTTGAGCTGAATGTTTCGTATCGACACAATATTAAACTTTTCTTTACCGTACCCGAACTGAAGATTTTGCATTAATTAATAAACATAATTTGACTTCCGTAACAGCAGAAGTTTTCGACTCTTTGTTTTCCAAGTTTATGTTATGTTTTTGTTCATGCAGTTCTTTAATTGCCAGCCGGTAGAAGAAACTAACTTGACTTACGTCAGCACATCTCCTAACAAGATAGTAAAGAAATACGACATCTCTGTAGCTCTAACTTTCTAGTACATTTGAGCTATAGAGTCTTTAATTGATTTTTAGAACCTACTTGTTTCCTAGCGTCAAGAATATATATTATATTATATAGCAGCTTGTAGTAAGTTGTTGCCAGCCTCGGCAGTGGAACATTTTAAGTTTGGCATCATTATAGCAGAGTTGGAGCATTCATGCTATTCTGAAGTATATATATAAAATGTGAAAACCTTCTTTTACTGTGCTGCAAAGTTTGTAATTTTTCCTATTTGTACGCGTCTTTTTTTTTAATTCAAGCCGTGCGTTATTTACGCTCACACGCTCACGTACTACACTGGCCCCAGTTTCATTAATTTATTTGTATTGTGCAAAGTGCCTAGAGGGGTTTGGCTTAACAACTCTCCATTAACAGAGCTTCGAGAATAGCTATAGACAATCTCATTAGTAGGATGGGCAGCCACAAGACGCCCAGATGCGACGTATTTTATCACTCTTAACCTCTCGTTGTAGAACGACTGTCTTCTATGGATACAAGAACTTTACCAACAGCTTCTTGAAAATTAGCTGTGAAAATCACGTGCCTAATCAGATAGAGACTCCACTTTTCGTGGGCGATAATCGCATTAGTAGGACGATGGTAATAGAGCTTGTAGGTCTACATGTATGGGGTTAAAACGGTTGCTTTTTGAGTTAAGATGTTAGTTTGTTTTTCCACTGAAGCTCGAAACACCATAAAAAGATCAAATGCTTATTTTCTCTGTCGGAAAACAAAAAACTAAGTTCCTCATTGCCACATTTTACGAAGGAGCGACAAACATACAAACTAAGACTGTTCTCTAAATAAGGATATCGTAAAATATATCAGTATGCTGACACAAGGTACATTATGATACATAGTAAGTACAGCGGCAAATTATGAAATTTCTTTCTATACGAATTCGTATAAGATATGAACACAATACCTTGCTATCGCTAAAATCTTTTATCTTCGTGAACTGTACATATATAATACATTATCTTGTAGGAAGTGAACTTTTCCCCTATCATAGCATGTACATATATAACAGACAGCCTTGTAAGCAGTGAACATTTTTATTGTCATAGAATGTACATATACAACACACAGCCTTGTAAGCAGTGAACATTTTTATTGTCATAGAATGTACATATATAACACACTGCCATGTAAACAGTGAACATTTCCATGATCATAGAATGTACATATATAACACACTGCCTTGTAAACAGTGATCATTTTATTGTTATAGAATGTACATAAACAACACACTGCCTTGTCAACAGTGAACTTTTTTATTGTCATAGAATGTACATATACAACACACTGCCCTGTAAACAGTGATCATTTTATTGTTATAGAATGTACATATACAACACACTGCCTTGTAAACAGTGAACATTTCCATTATCATACATGTACAAATACAACACACTGCTTTGTAAACAGTGATCATTTTATTGTCATAGAATGTACATATACAACACACTGCCTTGTAAACAATGATCATTTTATTGTTATAGAATGTACATAAACAACACACTGCCTTGTCAACAGAGAACTTTTTATTGTCATAGAATGGACATATACAACACACTGCCTTGTAAGCATAATCATCATAATCATCAGTATTAGATTATTTCCTACAACGCATTACCTTATTAACACCAAGCATTTTCATCATCATAATCATGGAATATATACCTACAACACATTACCTTATTAACACCAAGCACTTTCATCATCATCATCATTATGGAATAGATACATATAACACATTAACTTGTTACCGACAAGCATTTCCATCATCATAATCATGGAATATATACCTACAACACATTACCTTGTTAATACCAAGCATTTTCATCATCATCATCATCATCGCATATATACATATACAATACACCGTCTATAAAACAGCAAATAATTTTCTTTATCGAGGAGACCTGCACGTGGCCTAATGGCTTACTTGCCGCATTATGAATGTAAACTCCGTGCTTCGCCTCCCCATTGCCGTTAAAACACGTTTCACACTTTGAGACCGTGGGTACATTATAAGATTGACGGCCAAATAGTCGACTAGAGTAGCCCAAGAATTGGCGGCTGGTGCTATTGAGTTGCTGCTTTTCTATAGTTTATCGTTTCAAAATTAAGGCCGGCTGGCGCACATAGCCCTTATTTTCCTTTGGGTGAATATCCGAAACAAACAAACAAACAAAACAAAAATTCATCATGGAATATACACATATCATACGCTACCCTGTTAACGCCAAGCATTTTCATCATCGTGAAATATACACATACAAAACAATACCTTATTAACATCAAACACTTTCATCATCGTGAAATATACACATATCATACGCTACCCTGTTAACGCCAAGCATTTTCATCATCGTGAAATATACACATACAAAACAATACCTTATTAACATCAAACACTTTCATCATCGTGAAATATACACATATAATACTCTATCCTGTTAACACCAAGCACTTTCATCATCGTGAAATATACACATATAATACACTACCCTGTTAACGCCAAGCACTTTCATCATCGTGAAATATACACATATAATACTCTATCCTGTTAACACCAAGCATTTTCGTCATCGTGAAATATACACATACAAAACAATACCTTATTAACACCAAACATTGTCATCATCGTGAACTATACACATGCAATACGCTACCCTGTTAACGCCAAGTATTTTCATCATCGTGAAATATACCTTATTAACACCAAACACTTTACTCATAATGAAATATATATAACGCGTTAACACGAGCCACTTATATAATTATCGTGGATTGATTATACGCGTATAATCCGCTACCCGCATTAACACTTCAGGCAAGCGTGGTCTAATGATTAGCGTATCAAGCTGTTGCTTTAAGATCTTGGGATTCGAGGTTCAATACCGCTGAAAATACACTGCACTTTCCGCTGTGAGCGCGTTATCAAACGTTAATCTTGTCATCAAAAATTAATTTAGTTATCAAACGTTAATCTTGTTACTCATTTCTAAAAGCTGGACAAAACTATTGTGGCGGCGAGTGCCGCTAGCTAGCTGCTATCCTTCTAGGCTCTAGCTGAAACTTAAGGACGGCTCCATCTGAATTCCAGGATGCATGAACGTGCTGCTTAAGACCTAGGTTCGCTAAAGGTAATTTTCAGGTTAACTATTCCAGGATGTATGAACGTGCTGCTTAAGGCCTAGGTTCGCTAAAGGTAATTTTTAGGTTAACTATTCCAGTTTTTTAACACATAATCATTATGAAATATACATAGACAGCACAATGTCTTGTGATAATCAGATTCATTTAGCTAGTCGTCTATCACACGATCATTTGCATTTAAAAAACATATTGTTTTAAAAACATCTGTCAAGTTGGTGCTGTTATCGTGAAACATATTGCTTCCGTTGTCTGATTAAATATATACACGAAATTAGTTTTCGCTCTTCCACCAAAAATGTTACACAAAAATGGTTAACAATGTCACATAACGTTATTCTACTAATTAGGTTTCATTTCACGTTAGAAATCCAGAATATGTTAATAATGATTGTGTTGTTAGGACGTCATTTTCAACGTTGTCAGCAAAATCTCAACAATGATGTGTCTTTAGATCTAGAAGATGAAAAATGGTTAATAAATATGCAGCCAAAGAATTTACGTTTTATTTATTTCTGATAATTAGTATAGTATTATATGAATCATATAGATTCTATTGCTTTATCTTATACATATACACTACTCTGTCTTTCGTTTCCCAGCCAACTCGATGAGCCCAGGTATTGAGCGAAAGACCTCGTCGTCACTAGGTTTTTTTTTCGTATTATCAGATTTCCTTAGTTAACAATATAAGTGGACATCAAACAAAAATCTGTAATAACCCCTATCAGATTTCCTTAGTTAACAATATAAGTGGACATCAAACAAAAATCTGTAATAACCCCTATCAGATTTCCTTAGTTAACAATATAAGTGGACATCAAACAAAAATCTGTAATAACCCCTATCAGATTTCCTTAGTTAACAATATAAGTGGACATCAAACAAAAATCTGTAATAACCCCTATCAGATTTTAAGCACGTTTCAGAGAACAAAATTAGAGTTCGCTTTTTTCCTTCTTCATTTCGTTTTTTGTTGTGTTTTTCATATGATCCAGTTAAGTTCTAACGTGTCAGTTATAAATTTGATATTGCTTATTTATCCTGATGTTTTTACAGCAATTGGCGTAGTCAGTAATCGTTTTGTATTTGAGGTTCATTAAGATAAAATATTTTAAGTTTAGTAAGTTTTTGAAAATACACATTTTCATTATCCTCGTGCAATACACCCTAGTGATTCATTATCCTTGTGCAATACACCCTAGTGATTCTTCACTAGGTATTTTATGTATGATTATCATAGGCACGACTGCCACGAAGCCAATGTAAAGTCTTCCATATTGTTGATAGGTGAAATACATTCATCGACAATGCTTTAAATAGCAATGGGTTCGTTTTTTGTGGCGCTCTTTTTCACATTTTAATTAATTTATTTATTTTTGTGTCCCTCTTTATGATTTGATTATTTACACAACGTGTAACTTTCTTACTCTAGTCTACTGATGAGAGACTATCGGTTTCAATATTCAGAGATCTCAAAACCGATTAGAACCTGAACTTATTGGCTAGCATGGGTGCCTAGACTTTCCACAGTTGGTTCATCTTTCAGCTTCTTCTTGTGGAAGTTCGAGTTGTTTTCCAGTAAAACACCCCCCCCCCCCAGTGGCACAGCGGTGTGTCTACGGACTTACAATGCTAGAATCCGGGTTTCGATACCCATGGTGGGCAGAGCACATATAGCCCATTGTGTAGCTTTGTGCTTAATTGCAAACAAATGACTCCTGTAAAATACTACCCCCGGGACCAACAGAGAAAAGA
>NW_013666280.1:381865-386993 GCF_000517525.1 Limulus polyphemus
AACTTATTGACTAGCATGGGTGCCTAGACTTTCCACAGTTGGTTCATCTTTCAGCTTCTTCTTGTGGAAGTTCGAGTTGTTTTCCTGTAAAATACGCCCCCCCCCCCAGTGGCACAGCGGTGTGTCTACGGACTTACAATGCTAGAATCCGGGTTTCGATACCCATGGTGGGCAGAGCACATATAGCCCATTGTGTAGCTTTGTGCTTAATTGCAAACAAATGACTCCTGTAAAATACTACCCCCGGGACCAACAGAGAAAAGACTAACTCGAAATATGCACGAAAATAATAAAACTAAGAAAATCAAATTCGAACCATGGCATCACCACAACGTTTGTTTTGTTTTTCTAGTGAATTTATTGGACTCAACAAGACAGGTGGTTTGAGTCAGCAATTACGTAATTCGCTTATTTAAAAATAAACCGAATATTACTTATAAAACGAAAGTATTTTATGCTTCAGTATTAACGATTACGCCGATAATCCAGTACTTGGGAAAAACATACGAGTAAGTGCCGAGTAATTTAAAATCTAAAATATATTAAACTCCCGTACCAACGTTTAAAATTCAAAAACATTTTATGAAAATGCTTAATAATCTTATCCGAATCGTCCTCAGACTTGCAAAGCTAATGATTACGTTTACAGTATTCAAGTTAATTCCTTCGACGCGCATCACTGTTATCAACCTTGTACTTTTTTTCTGCTGACTAGGAACACCACCAGATGGCGCTTCCTGGTCACTCATTGCGTGATTAAAGAAATAATAAATATTGCTATGACCACTATGTGTCTATGAAACAATCATGGGAGATTTTAAATACAAATACATAGGAATGCATTTATACAAAACCAATTATATCCCCCCCCCCAGTAGCACAGCGGTATATCTGCGGACTTACAACGCTAGAAATCGGTTTTCGATACCCGTGGTGGGCAGAGCACAGATAGCCCATTGTGTAGCTTTGTGCTTAACTTCAACAACAACAAGTTACATTTTACGAATTTCTGATAATGATAATGTTTAATATATATATCATATTTGCCATTAGACGATAATATTGGACTTATTGTATGTTATTAACCCTACATTCATTGTAAATAAAATATTTACTTTATCATTACTAAGGCTTGAAGCAAACAATTTACAACAATACAAGGAGTTTCATACAAATATGTATTTTATCTGTTTATTTGTCATTAAAATCTCAAGCAGATAATTCACTATATTTTTATTTAAATTAATCTCGATTTTATACCTTTAGGTTTCCAGACTGTAAATGCAGCTAAGCCTAAAATGACAACATTAAACCTGGCATACACCCACACATACTTCCACATTATGTACTTTTAGCTTCCCTGAACGATGGTTACTTTGAAAATAGATCTCATAAAATTGGTGTACAACATTTAACATTGGGTCAGCGTAAATGTACGGACTCACAACGCTAAAATTTGACGTTCGATTCCCTACGGTAAATGGAGCGCAGATAGCCCATTTTGCAGCTTTGCCCTAAAAAAAACAATTAACTTAACTTGCTAAAATTTAATACAAAAACAACAAATAGAAGCACAATCCTAAATAATAAGAATGTGGAAAGTAAAAGTGGTTGCTGCCAACTGGTCGCAACCCTGGAGACTCTGGTTCGAAATTAGGGACGGTACAACGACCACCTGGACAACACACACACACACACAAACGTACCACAACGGCACTCCGTAATTGGAGGGAACAAACGTTATGACTTTTAATTTAAGAAATGAGCTATGATAGCTTATTGGATGCTTTGTAAACCACATGAAGAGAAGAAGCAATCAATTTTCATAGCTATAAAGTTATAAACCGCACCCTGGTGTTTCATTAGAAGAACTAGAAACAACCACAAAGTCCTTCTAAGTTAGACTCAGAACTAAATGACTATCAGTATTATTATATCAAAGGAATTTTGAGAATTTTCATACATGTATTTGATAAACTATATACAAGAGAATGACTTTCGCACAACGCATAATTTTCAATTCATTAGAGGAACCAAAAACACTCTGATATTAAATAGAAAACATAGAATGAGTTGTGAATTAAGGAGCGACAGGCTGCGAGGATTTAGATTAGTTGAATCTAAACAGGATTATAACAAAGCTGATAATTCAGGGCCTTAAATTTAGAACATGACACACAATCAATCAATGTGGCTGGCGAAACATTAGAATCTGAAATAATCGAATATAAAATGTCTACATATTTCCAAACTTGATATATTCTGACTTACACCCCTATTTAAATAGAGACAATGATCGCCTTCTTATTCCGCATTTACATCGGTTTAAGGCCTTTTAAGTAACTTATTTCCCAGAAAGGGGCGGAAGGCCGCATGGAAGGACTGTTTTAACCATGGCCTCACTATACAGTAGTGTGCTGTCTGTCTGTCAGTCAGTAGACTCTAAAACGACGTCACACAAGGGACACTTAAAGTCGCAGTTTGTATTGTATTGTAAAACGCGGCATACTATAAATCACGAGAAGAATTATGTACTCTCTAGGCTACAACATATCAGGACATATGAACTTAATTTTGGCTTTATTTATTCTTGAAAGAAAACACTTTCGGGGATCCCTGCGGAAGTACATCTGCTATATATATATGTGTATATGTAAAATATTTGTACTTTTTATTTTATATTTACATTCTATTTTTGCAACGCTCTTTTTCACACTCTAATTTATTTATATCTGTGGCCCTCTTTCTGGTGTCCCCCAGTGGGATAGCTGTAAGTCTTCGGATTTACAATGCTAAAATCATGGGTTCAATTCCCCTCGGTGGACACAGCAGATAACCCGATGTGGCATTGCTATAAGAAAACACATACACGCTCTTTCTGGTTTAAATGCTTATACAATGTGTAGCCCCCCCAGTGGCACAGTGGTATTTCTGCGGACTTACAACACTAGAATCCGGGTTTCGATACCCGTGGTGGGCAGAGCACAGATAGCCCAGTGTGTAGCTTAGTGCTTAATTTCAAACAAACAAACAATACAATGTGTAGTCCCCCCCAGTGGCACAGTGGTATGTCTGCGGACTTACAACACTAGAATCCGGGTTTCGATACCCGTGGTGGGCAGAGCACAGATAGCCCATTGTGTAGCTTTGTGCTTAATTACATACAAATAAACAAACATAAACTGGCAGTACGATCTAGTCCAGAATCAGCTTTAGGTTAAATGTTGCATATATTTTAAGCCTAAAATTAATTTAATATTGTCCCCTAAGGACAACTACAAACGCTTAGACCTGGTATGGCCAGGTGTTTAGGGCGCTTGACTCGCAATCTGAGGGTCGTAGGTTCGAATCCCCGTCCCATCAAACATGCTCGCTCTTTCAGCCGTGGGGGCGTTATAATGTGACGGTTAATCTCACTATTCGTTGGTAAAAGAGTATCCCAAGAATTGGCGGTGGTTGGTGATGACTAGCTACCTTCTCTCTAGTCTTTCACTGCTACATTATGGACGGCTAGCGCGGATAGCCCTCGTGTAGCTTTGCGCGAAATTCAAACCAAACCACACAAACGCTTAATAAATATGTTGATCTACTTTCTACAAAATGTCAACCAGGTTCTTTAAAAAACAGAATGAATATGTGAATTTCTGATGGTAATTAGGTCGAGCTTGGAATACATTTTCAAATATAATTGTTAGACAATTTTTTTTTCTGAATATACATTAAATTCTTAACTTACCATACCTTCCAGTGGAGTAGGAAGCGGAGGGGGACGTTTCAATCTGTCCCAGTGAAAATACATCAAAATTAGGAAAGTTTACTCTCAGGAAAGGCAGGAGAATACGTACAATTTAACCCAGAACTCTGAGCTCCCAGGGCTCTAAGGCGAGCCCCGTCCCTCAGCTGTAATGGGTGCGCCTGTGGCGCACATTCTCTCGCTTCGCTCAGTCAAATAAACCTTGCCCTCCCCCACTTTTAATTTTGCTGCTACACCTCTGCCATCACGGGTCACCAAAATGACGCAGCTTTGCCTAAAAGAAACATAAAATTAATTAATAAACTACTATCATAATAACGTAGACATTTAAGGAATTGTAACGAAATATGGGTCGTTAGTTTGTGCGTGATATTACAGCAGAATAACGTTTGTTATAACTATTAACTAATCTTCTTTCTGTATTGGCTGTATACGCGTTTCCAGTAAGAATAATATAGTAGCACTTAAACTGCACATTTATGTACCACACGCCGCTGCCGACGAGGCTTTTCCCACAATACCATCAAACAAACTGCCGATCAATAGATCTTGCATTGTCAGCATAGACGTTATGTAACACATGGATGTATGTTATATATATGTATTTTTTTTTTTGACATACCTGAAATACCAAATTTTGGATATTTTTACACGTTCTAAAATATCACGTCACTTTGATTAAAAAGAAGTGTACATTACATAATTTTTACAATAAGTTTTATTTTTCAGTTTTGTAACTGGAATGGTGCGTATTGAAACACATACTTATAAATTATTACTAAAATATATTATCTACAGCAGAGGTAAAAAGTAAATTTTTCTTGTGTTTTAAAAATATGAGATACTCTGTAATTAATACGCTTACAGAAGTAACTTTTCTTGTGTGTTTTAGAAATATGAGATTCTCTGTAACTAATACGCTTACAAAAGTAAGTTTTCTAGTGTTTTAGAAATATGAGATTCTATGTTTAATACGCTTACAAAAGTAAGTTTTCTTTTTTTCTGTTGTTCGACAGATTTTCTGGCCTCCACTTCGGAATCTTTTCGTTCCCGTTTTTTTAAATTGTTGGTTAGCCAAAACTGCTCTGGAGAACATGTTCGTAAGTATAAAAAATTAAACTTTTGAAAACAGATTGGTAAATAGCATTACATATCTCGTCAAATTATCACCAAAATATAAAATGTTGCCATAAAAAAAAAAAACAACACGTGAGGCCAAGCTTAATCTTGCAGTCATCATCCGTCATTGAATTAGAATGGCTTAGGGAATTTCATCCTTCATCAGCAAGTCTAGACAAAGGTAAGACCGGGTTTCTTATAGTGGAGAGCTGTAGCTTACGGTCATGGAGAAACAAGAACGGGTTTCTTATAGTG
>NW_013666280.1:387881-391933 GCF_000517525.1 Limulus polyphemus
TGGGCACAGCACAGATAGCCCAGTGTGTAGCTTAGTGCTTAATTTCAAACAAACAAACAATACAATGTGTAGGTTTCCTACTCTTGCCCATTGGTAAGAGACTGTCAGATTCAATGTTCAGAAATCTCAAAACGTCCAGTCAATTACAACCTGAACTTAGTGGCTACTTTTTTTTTTCTCATACATAAAGCAATTTTTTGTGAGAGCTGTATTCATTTTACAACAAAATCTTTTGACTTAACAAATAGTGAACTGTTAATTTTTCCTTTCACCATATAGGCTAACTTTGAATGTTGGTTCTGAGAAATAATTAAAAGTGTTCATCAAATGTATGAGGAACTTGGAAAAACTTCATACTTTTAGGGGCAATTTGTGACAAGCTTGAAAACGTCATTCAGATGTGTTTTTAGATGTAAATAATGACGGAGCTGGAAAACGTCATTCAAATGTGTTTTTAGATGTGAATAATGACGGACTTGGAAGACGTCATTCAGATGTATTTTTAGATATAAATAATGACAAACTTGGAAGACGTCATTCAGATGTGTTTTTAGATGTAAATAATGACGGAGCTGGAAAACGTCATTCAGATGTGTTTTTAGATGTGAATAATGACGGATTTGGAAGACGTCATTCAGATGTGTTTTTAGATGTAAATAATGACAGATTTGGAAGACGTCATTCAGATGTGTTTTTCGATGTAAATAATGACGGACTTGGAAGACGTCATTCAGATGTGTTTTTTCGATGTAAATAATGACGGACTTGGAAAACGTCATTCAGATGTGTTTTTATATGTATATTTTGGTAGTTTTTTTATTGAATTTCACGCAAACGTACACGAGGGCTATCTGCGCTAACTGCCCCTAGAGGGTGGGCAGCTAATCAACATTAAACACCGTCAACTCTTTAGCTACTCTTTTACCAATGAATAGTGGGATCGTCCGTCATATTATAACGCCCCACAGCTGAAAGAGCAACCATGTTCAGTGAAGGGATTCAAACTCTAGACCTGTATATTGCGAGTTGAATGTCCTACTCACCGGGCCATCCCACGCCTCCCAAATGTTGAGAGATTTATTTGGAAAACGTCATTCAGATGTATTTTAGGTATACTTTATAACAAACTTGTAAACCCTTAATTACATGTACGTTTTTAATGCAAAACGTTTTGTATTGGAATGCTTGTACTATTTAAATAATTTCCGACATATCGTAAAATAGAGGACACCCAATTTCTCAAGTTTAATATAGGAAGTTGGTTTAAAAGTAGCTTAATTATTAAACCTTGTAAAAGGAAGTGAGAAGTGGAATAAACGCGTGGCTTAATTATTAAACCTTGTAAAAGAAAGTGAGAAGTGGGATAAACGCGTGGCTTAATTATTAAACCTTGTAAAAGAAAGTGAAAAGTGGAATAAACGCGTGGCTTAATTATTAAACCTTGTAAAAGAAAGTGAGAAGTAGGATAAACACGTAGCTTAATTATAAAACCTTGTAAGAGAGATTGAGAAGTGGGATAAACGCGTGGCTTAATTATTAAACCTTGTAAAAGAAAGTGAGAAGTAGGATAAACACGTAGCTTAATTATAAAACCTTGTAAAAGATATTGAGAAGTGGGATAAACGCGTGGCTTAATTATGAAACCTTGTAAAAGGAAGTGAGAAGTAGGATAAACACGTGGTATTACTTTTATACTTACAATCTGTGAAGCATTAGTATATATAGACACTATCAAACTATAATGAATAAAGTTTAAAGTATTTTCTTATTTAGATATATTAGATTTCTGAAAACAGGTGAGAAGGACTTAACTGATTCCTATAACTATTTACAAACACAAACCTCGCTTCTTGTATTGTCTTACATTGGATTCCGGTAGTCGTAGTAAATGTTTTTTTTTTTCTAATTACTTCGTCAGAAAGACATCAAGTTATTATAGGTATTTTGTATAATAAAATAAAAACGGAGAACAGGTGAATAAATTGCTTAGAAATAGAAGAGACGACATATATTTCGATGTATTCAAAACGTCACAGTCGGTGTTGATATAAGGGGGTTGTTAGAACAAAGTCACATTGGGCTATCTGCTGTGTCCATCGCGGTGAATCGAACCCCGGATTTTAGTGTTGTAAGTTCGTAAACTTGCCGTTGTCCCATTGGGAGTCTATAGTGGATTACCTACGTGAAATTCCCTGATACTTTTAGGCAGTTTTCAAAGACTTGCTCTCAGCTTTACGCTTACCCTTCGATTGGTATTTACTACATTGGGTCAAGAGTAATGACCACGTTAGTTTCACTCCGTTACCAAACTGAAAAATCAACTGAAATTAAGGGAGTATGAAAAGTTCTCACTCTCACTGACAACCCCATACTTTACAAGTGTCAATCATTCCAGAAATAAGATAAGTTTAAACAAATGAGTTCCTTCGTAGAGTTGTGTCCAACTTTTATCATTAGTAATATTACTGTCAATGTTACAAAAAGTTTACATAAAAGACCCCCTCTTGTTTTTTTAGCCCCTTCTGACGAGGAAGTGCTTTACCTAATCACTAATATCGCGATCAGGGAATAGAAATAACTTCTAAATAATAATGATAAAATGTAATGCAATAAACGTTTTGTATGATGACCTTAGGGAGTTTTATTTTTATTTTACAAATATAAATGCTTGCTTAGTTGTTTGTTTTGTTGTTAAGCACAAAGCTACATAACTGGCTATCACTGTTGTACCCACAACGGGTATCGAACCCCGATATTTAGCGTTATAAATCTTCAAACTTACCGCTGAGTCACTAAGGACACTTGCTTAATGCTCCACCAACGGTTCAACGGACATAACGTTATGTGCGTGAAGAAAATTCCGTATTTAAAATTATTATACCTTAGAAACTACATAGCCTCACCATAGGCGCCCTGAATATCATAAGTTTTATTCATGAAATTTTCGACATGCCACAGGGAGTTTCAAAATGGCACCTTAATCGAAATTCTCGCAACCTAGAATTTGGGAACATCACCTTCCAATAAGACGAGACGACCTCTCTTATATCATCTCGTTAAAAAAGTTTCTAGGGGAAACTTTCACTGAAGACAGTATCATAAGCCATTCTAATACAGACAGAAATATCTGACGAGATCCCCGGGTTTCGTACTAGCAAATTTTTAGCTGTGAGATTTCCTTAACGGGAGTGTGTGCCAGAACAGCTCACGAAGGAGGAACTGAAAATCAGAAAGCCACTGGAAATAAGATTGCAAAGATCAACGCTTACATTGATTTTAATTAAAGTTAGGCTTCATATGCTGGTTGAGAATGACGGAAACTTTTGAAACATCAGGTTAAAATTTGTTTAATGTGTTTCTATATAATTGAAGTATTTTTATGGTTAGTAAATTTTAAGATATAATCACTATAAACACTCTAGTTTTCCCATTCAACAAAACAAGCGGAAATAGTATGCCATCATTTTAGGATAGAAAGCTATTATTGTTGTCATCTATGTTATTAATTAATCTTGATGTTTCTCTAAACTTATATTGTTGTTTAACCGGAAGGAAGTTTAACATAACGTGACGGGTGTGGCTATAATAAATATATATAACGCAAGCTGGATTTGAGTGGTAGAGGTGAGCAATAAGTTCATAATTCAGTCAGTTTGTCTGTTACTGTCAACCTGTTGGTCAGTTCTACAACATCCTTCAATCAAGAAACCAATATACTATGATGGAAAGGTATTTTAAAAGGTACATGAGACGAGTTTAAAAACATTTCCAAAGTGAATGGATAGAATATTCATCTTGTTGCCAGCTTTAACAGCATTAAGTAGCCTTCCAACAGAGAGACGTAATAGCATTAGTAGCCTTCCAACAGAGAGATGTAACAACATTAAGTAGCCTTCCAACAGAGAGACGTAACAGCATTAAGTAACCTTCCAACAGAGAGATGTAACAACATTAAGTAGCCTTCCAACAGAGAGACGTAATAGCATTAAGTAGCTTTCCAACAGAGAGATGTAACAACATTAAGTAGCCTTCCAACAGAGAGACGTAATAGC
>NW_013666280.1:391943-396403 GCF_000517525.1 Limulus polyphemus
ACATTTCCAAAGTGAATGGATAGAATATTCATCTTGTTGCCAGCTTTAACAGCATTAAGTAGCCTTCCAACAGAGAGACGTAACAGCATTAAGTAGCCTTCCAACAGAGAGATGTAACAACATTAAGTAGCCTTCCAACAGAGAGACGTAACAGCATTAAGCAACATTCCAACACAGAGACGTAATAGCATTAAGTAACCTTCCAACACAGATGTTAAAGTTAAAATGAATTCATTGACGTAAGACCAATTCATAGCTGTCTTAGTAGCTGAGTATATGCAAATTAGCCTAAAGAAAAGTAGGTGTTCATCATTAAGAAAAACCTTCAGTTGGCGATGAAAATAGAATATTTTAAATTAGCATATGAACAATGAAAAGTGCCATCCAGGAATTACAGGACTGTCAAGTCAAATAGTGTAGTGTTTCTCCTATAAATCTAGCATTTTTAGATATCCTTTCATGATAACTTCTAAAAATCTCAAGCATGTCTACTTAGTTCCATCTAGCACAACGAAGACTTTAACCCTAGTTCCATTGTTTATCAACACAACGCAGACCTAGCCTTAGTTCCACTGTTTATCAGCACAACGCATACTTAGCCTTAGTTCCATTACCAACTGCCACATCACAAAATAAATAATTGATGTTAAAAATAAACACTGTGTTTCTAATCCTTACCGTAACTTTAACTGATAAATGACTTAAATAAAGCTGATAATAAACATACTACACTTACTTAATCTGTTTTACACCATGACAGTTACTGTTCATTCAACTGATAGTATGAATAGCGTCTCGGCCACTAGAATGTCTGGTGCATGCCAAACGACATGATGAATTCTGGTTTTTAACGATAGGCCTCTTCGGCACTGGATATGGCAGATATAGTGTGGTTCACATATTATCACGTTATTCTTTGCTTTCACCCATAAGTTTTTATAATTAGTTTCCTCGCCAACTAATAACTAAAACTCATTTAGATTAAGTGTTAATGAGCTATTGAGCTGGGTTTTGAAAATAAATATCAGTAACGTATAATAATAATACCATCACACGTGGGATTAAAAATTCGTTATGTTGTTCATAATTACGATAATTAACTTTCAAAGGTAAGATACTAATAAAACAAAAAGACAGTACTATTTTTTTACTGTGTTAAGGTTTGTTTGTTTGTAATTAAGCATAAAGCTGCACAAGGCTATCTGTGCTCTGCCCCACCACGGGTATCGAAACCCGATTTCTAGCGCTGTATGTCCGCAGACATATCGTTGTGCCACTAGGGGGGGGGCTGTGTTAAGAAGATCCGGATCTATATTTTGTACTGGCATTTCTGCTCAGTTTACTCAGGGAATTAAACCCCCGTATATAATGTTGTAAGTCCGTAAACTCACCGCTGACCCACCGGAGACACTAGTGTTTCTATTTGAGCAAAGTTTTTTTTTTTTCAGAAGAAACAAGGTTACGTTTGAATTCTCGATAAAATTTCCCAGTTTTTATGTACTCAAAGGTTATTTGTTTATTACATTTTTCTATTTAAAACTTCGTCTTTAACGCTTCCGTATATTGATATATCGGTCAGTACGTTTATACGTTGTGATACATTTATATAAATACAACGTGTACGCCGCTAGACAATTCTTATTCATTACATCTTTTACGCAAATTCCTGCTGCTGGGTTTTGTTTAAGCTTATATGGCAGAATGTTTAAACTGTCTATACTGACCGCTGAGACGGACGGCTAACAACTGAACAAAAAGATCGATTCAAGCGTGGAAGCTTTGTCAGCGGCTACTTCCTGGGAGCCTGTGACGTAAATCTGCAAACAATTGAAGTGGTTTCCTGGTGATCAGTAGACGTATTCTCGTCTCTTTCCGTGGGGTTCGTGATTTACGACGGCTTCTACACACAGTTCCCTGTCTTACTAAACCGCGGAAAACAGGAGTATCTGATCGAGCCTGCGCTAAAAACACGGAGTTTGTTACTGCTCGGGCTCTAAAGTCCGTTCAAGCCAAGTAGAGGGGTGGTTAGCAAACTGCCAATTAAACTAGAATTATCTATATTCTGTAGTACTTGATAATCACTTGTAAAACTGTCCATTCTCTGCAAGGAACAGTTCTCCCTACTTTTATATAAAGTATTAAGCAAGTAATTACGTCATTAATGTCACAAGTAATTACGTCACTAAAAGTTGTATATTCACGTGTTGCAAAGAGATAAACTGACATATATTTATAAGCTCGTTCTTTACCATCTCTTACAGTGGAGCGAAGATATCCCTGGCTTTCAACTAGCTTTTGTATGCGTATCATTTTCAAGTATAAGCTTTGTAAGGAAGTAATTTTCATCTAACTATTGCTCATAAACTAAAAAGTCTAGACAATACCACGCTTCTAAGAGATGGGGTATCGGTTACTCTTTAGAAATACATGCATAATCTGTTCTATTGTTGCTACCTACGTTGTGCCCACCGCGGGTACCGAACCCCGAATTTCATCATTTCTAGTCCCCGATCTCACCGTTGAGTCACGAGGGGCGCTGAATGATCTGAAAGGTTACCACTCTTGAAGAATGATACCTTTAAAAATATCATCTTAACATTTCATATTCTATAATTGAGTCAACTAAGGGGCGGAACGAGGATTGAAAACGACCTGGGAAATTATTTTCATACCGGCTCTCCAATAAGGTCGGGATTAAAAGATTCCTGAATAAGCTGGATCAAAATGCTGTGCTTAATGTTGCCTAACCTATGATGCCTATATAATTTATACAAATTAAACAAAACCACTTTCTGCAACGTTTATTACATTTACTGCCCGTCTTAGTAAATATGGCCCGACGTGGTGAGGGCGCTTGACTCGCTATCTGAGGGTCATGGGTTCGAGTCCCCTTCCCACCAAATATGCTCGCCCTTTAAGCCGTGGGGTCAATCCCACTATTCGTTGGTAAAAGAGTAGTCCAAGAGTTGGCGGTGGGTGGTGATGACTAACTGCCTTCTTTCACTGCTAAATTATGGACGGCTAGCGCAAATAGTTCTCTTGTAGCTTTGCGCGAAATTCGAAACAAACAATACTAAGTAAATATAGATCCACACAAAAATAATTTCAAAAGATGAGTGCAATAAACAGACAACCCTAATTATGCCCGATTTGAATAGTGTTAAAACAAATAGACGAACCACTGACACACCGGTGATTTTCCCGGCGTTCCGGCAGCACAGTCCGCTCCTTCATGTTGTTTTGCTTTGTAAATAGTATTGCGTTTCTTTCACGGATAAGAAAATTAAAACGTCGGATGTGAGGTCATCATCCAGGAAATTTAATTATTGACTAATTAAATTATTAAGTCTATTATATATATATATAATATACTAATGAACAGCTATGAACTAATGAATAAGAAATAAAGAACCACTCGTGGCATACGCATGTTACTTTTCTTTGGTTTGATATAAATTTTGTGCAAAGCTGCTCTAGAGCTATCTACGCTAGACGTCCCTAATTTAGCAGTGAAAGACTAGAGGAAAGGTAGCTAGTCTACATCACCCACCGCCAACTCTTAGGCTAACTTTTTACCGACGAATAGTGAGATTAGCCGTCACTTTATAAGGCCCCCTCCTCGGCTGAAAGGACGAGCATTCGGTGATATTTATTCTTTAATTGATCAGAAAGATCAAAACTACGTCAAGAGTTTTTTATTTTTTTATTTTTACGTAGGTTTACCGATAACTTGATATATTAGAATTAGCATTAATTAAACGATAAAGATAAAGAAAAGTACAATAATGATGCATTTAACAATTTTGCTGGCTTAGCTCTTCATTCACGGTTTCAGTTCGAGTGGAAAACTGAAATGTTTGTCTCAATGTGTATCTTTTCAAGCTTCCTTGTCACCGACCACACAGTGCACGCTGCCCAGCCTTCGTATAGTAATTCCTAAAGCAGGTGCCAGCAGAAGTTGCCTCACCATCACCTAGTGGTTATCATTAACATCTACATATGGTGATACTTTTCGTGTGTCTCGTGAGTTTGAAAGTAAAGGTGAATCGGATGGGACCAAGTCCGAATTCTATCACATTTTAATTTGCTAGGACTCGGGCCGGACAGGACTTGGTCTTAATTTTTCACAAGACTGTTGGACCTAAAAAAAAAGTTTCTGTATGTCCAAACTTGTTCGTAGTCAGCCCGAAGTGGTTTCTTTCACGTTGGGCTTGAATAAAATCGGATCGGAAGCGGACAAATGTGGGACTAAAATCCGAGTCCTAAAACACCAACTTGTCCACTCAAAAAAAAACAGCTTGAGGTTTCATAATTATTCTAACAGGTAAAGGTCTGATATAAAAATAAGGCGCTTCATATTTGTATTAGTCAAGCTCTAATAGATCGTAAGTTCCTAGGATAAAAAGTTAAAAGTCAATTGCTACACTGTCCTCTTCTTTGTTTCTACAGGTAAGCTTAAA
>NW_013666280.1:397299-401467 GCF_000517525.1 Limulus polyphemus
CACTTGTATTCTACCTTGCCTTAAAGACTGCATGTATTCTACGTTGCCTTAACATCCACTTGTATTCTACCTTGCCTTAAAGACTGCATGTATTCTACGTTGCCTTAACGACCATGTGTATTCTATGTTGCCTTAACGACCGCGTGTATTCTACGTTGCCTTATTTTTAATTTCATCATCGATGATATATTTTAGTTTGTTTCAGTTTCATTTTACTTTTTTATTTTGATCTCAATAAATTTGGGCTTTTATTTTAATTTGTGTCATTTCTTTTGAACTTTTTTTCCATGGCGATTCTATTTATTTTATCGATTAAAGTTTTTTTATTGTATTTTTGTATTCGAGTGCTGTCTATTTCATTTCAAGTGAGCAAATTAATCACATCTTAATCCTTTCACCTCTTGGAAATTTTCGAGCCTCTAGTTATTGAACATATGAAATCACTTTACCTATTCCTAGTCCAGGAGTGCCATAAGATGGACTTTTCAATTTAAATTATCAGCAATTTGACGTACAAATCAGATGAAACACTACAAACATATTTTTACATAATTCTTTCACTTACGTAAAGAACAAGGTGAAAGTTTTGGTACAGTTAAAAGGGATTGGATAAGCTTGACAGAACTCATGTATAATAAATAAACTAAGTAGTCCGAAAATTGTTTAATTTCGAAGTCTAAGTTTAAGGGAGGTCCTATTCAATCTACACTTTGATGAACGTGTGTTATTGGGTTATTACTAGTTTCAGAGAATTCCACTCTTCATCAGTAACCCTGAACACAAGTTAACCAAAGAGAGATTTTTGTTTTTTGTTTTGTTTGAAATTAAGCACAAAGCTACGCAACGGGCTATCTGTGCTCTGCCCACCACGGGTATCGAAACCCGGATTTTAGCAGACATATCGCCGTGCCACTGGGAGGCCCAAAGAGAGAGATAAGCTGGACCTATATCATAACTGAATAGTGGCCAATGACACTTTTTTTGACACTCATGTTTGCTATTTCACTATTTTAGTATTTTTTTTTAGGCAAAGCTACAACGACTCACTTTTATCATAAACGGAGTTATCAAAATTCACGTATAAGAAAATTTAGGAAATTGAACATTATTTGAAGTGTCTCTTCCGTTTTTATATTTTCTTCTTTCTTGTCCCATACTTTCAAGATCTTTCAAATTTCTCAGGTGCGTGAAAGCGAGTATTAGTAACGACGTATATAGTTACAAAACCGAATCAAAATTCATTCAGAAGGGATATATAAACAATAAATAAAACGACAAAGTTTTACTCGCACCTGTATGAATAAAACGTATGAGGAAATGAAATTACATAGAGTTACTCGCGGGTGTGACAATACGTAAAAAAAATAAAAGAATAGATATGTTAATTTTTACTACAAACATTCAGAATTATATTTTTTTAGTCAACAAGCCAATACAATTTAGAGCCTTATGTAGGTAAGAGAGAAATTCTTTTACAGCAACAGCAAAGCACTGAACAACATCGATGTTTTAATTTTTTTATGGAGCTCATCGAGTGTAAACACTGTGGTCCGGGAAACCCATAATCTCCCGCTGCTCGAAGGAAACAGAACATAGACCTCTCATGTCTTGTAGTAATAGCAAACCAAGTCTTGACACATGATTCCTTAAGGTCAAAAGGTTGCCTTGTCAGCGATCAGTTTACAGCCAGCCGTATTGATGGACAAGTTGCAGGTTGCCCTCCCTCACATTCCAAGACGTGTTGCAGTCTTGTGCACGTCCTGTTTAAAAAAGCATGAGCTCTCATCGTGTGATAAAAAAGTCACCCTTTACTTCGAGAGGCTTTTTTTTTACTGAAACTAACAGGTCCTTAGATGGTGCCAAAGATAAGTTTGCAGGCTACAAGATAATTGCCTAATGTTTTTATTGGATTTATATTAGATAGTTTATGACGCCTTCCCATTATACAAAACACTGGTATTCATATAATGCTGTACCAAAAAACAGACCGTCAACAGTCATGTCCAAAATATTTAAAAAACAAACAGTTTTCTGATTATTAGGACTAAACAAGTTAATTAATAAGCAAAGCAGTAACGATAATTTAAAACGCACTGAGTTTGTTTGTACGAGTATAACCTTGAATATTTGATCTAATTCTATGGTTGAATTTAAATGGAAGTTACACATTATTTTACTTCTTTGCGGCACGATATTTCAGAATAACACTTTTTAATAAAGGCTTCGTTACTAAGAGGATTTATAAACATGCGGAAAAGAAATATGTAGAAAACACAAGGAGGGAAATAGACATCAAACCTACTTTTGGACAACCGTGAACAATGAGATTAAGAATGTATAGAAAACACGTAGTAAAGTCATTAAATAGAACTAATTTTGCACGCCGAGAAAATGATTTAAAAACCAGCTATTGTGATCTGAGTAAAAGTGATTCATTGACTTATTTATCTGATCAAAACGTTTTACACGTACAAAAACAGCCAAGTTAGAATAAAGAGGTCAGCCATATATAAAAAACGCCAAATTGTATAAAAGGGAAAGCACTGTGAATATGTAATATAAAAGTAAATAAATCATACTAGAAAAAATAAAAAACAAATTGGCTTCTCTTTATTTTTTTTCGTGATGCTGCTTGCTCCAGTCACAGCATAAGAAGTAACTTTCTCTTGGACGACATATTTCCTTTGCTTGAGTTTTCGTCATATTTAGTGATTTTTGGAAAACAGATTTGAACATTAATATCGTGGAAAACCCTTTTGACTTTTTCATCAATGTCTTTGGCTGTGTTCATTTACTGTTTTGATTAGGCTTTCACTTTTTTGTTTTATTTTATTGTAGTATATATCAATTGTCGTACTAGTTGTCTGATTAGGTTTTCTAGTCCTGTTTTAACCTACAATGTATATTTCGATCCTTTGTCTTTAATAAAGTTTGCTTGGACTGTTAAAGAAATGTCTGCGATTCTAAAGAACTTAATAGTTTTACCAATATGCATGTAGATATTGTTACGACAGCGGAAGTCACGTGACACTGGTAACATGTCATGAGTTTCTAGAAGGATCATGACTTTTCCTGGCAACTCTACTCTTTTCTAGACGCCCTCTATTTTAGTATATAAGCCCGGCAAATAAAGCGGAGACAATAATGGCAGATAGAGAGATATAGAGACAGATAATTGAGTCAAGCGAGCGGTAGTGACCGTAAGTAAACTGTGTGAATCGTTGTGAATTATAGCGTGTGTTTAAGTGAAAGTGACTGTGGAAATTAAGTGTATTGCAAAGTTGTATTGAGAAAGAATAAACTAGTTTTATTTAAGAAAGGACTTGTATCGCTGAAGTTCCTCGGAAGGAATTTATACCGGAAATTAACAAACGAACAGAGACGTAACAATATGTTACACAATATATGATTACAGTTTGGTAAAAGGTAGAAAATAAGAATAAGACAAAATGATTAAGAAAGTTTTACTTGCATACAAATAAGTAAAAAATAAGAATAAAACAAAATGATTGAGAAAGTTTTATTTGTATATAAACAGGTAAAAAAGTTATTAAAGAAAGTTTATATTGACCGAGGGCTTGTTTATAAATATAACTGTAAAGGATGTTGTGGTTATTTACGTAGGTTTACGTTTATCATGGCAGTTGTTTCGATATTACGTAGGTATTATAGTTATTGCACACATAACAGTTGGCATAAAATAATTTTAAAATCATACGCAATGAAAATAATGTTAATAAAAGATACATAACGATATCTTTAATAATATAAGAATTAAAACCTTAAATTAATCTAATACTAGTATTAATTTATATTAAGAATATATTTGTCCCTTTTCTTCCCTCCCGGTGGTTTAGCTGCAAGTATATAGGCTTATAACGGTACAGATCGGTTTATGATACTCCCAGTGGGCAGGCGACAGTAAACCTATCGTGTAGCTTTGTGCTAAACAATAGATAAACAAAAAATAAATTTTGAAAAACCTACAAACGTGAGGGAAAGTTTTATCATACTTATGTTATTGTTTGATGTTTTAATTTTAATGTTGGAACCAGAAGATGGCAGCACGTATGTTGCAAACGTCGTGTTTCTTTTCCTACAAATGTGTTTTACATTATGTTATTTTACATTCTGATTTATTTCCTTTATTCTTGTTTCTTATTTGGAC
>NW_013666280.1:402263-404835 GCF_000517525.1 Limulus polyphemus
GCCGAAAACAAATGTGTTTTACATTATGTTATTTTACATTCTGATTTATTTCCTTTATTCTTGTTTCTTATTTGGACGTAAATATACCATACAAAAACGCCGAAAACAAATGTGTTTTACATTATGTTATTTTACATTTTAATTTATTTCCTTTATTCTTGTTTCTTATTTGGACGTAAATATACCATACAAAAACGCCGAAAACAAATGACGTTTGAGACTCGTATATTTTTATAAGCTATATTTTGTTTTGAATAATAATGTAATTAACTTTTTTATTCTTAGTTATAGTTATTTACCAAAATGAATTCCTTGAATCCTGAATTTATTGGAGCAATATTACAGCTTTTTAGATGTAGGGAGTATACACTGACACGTTCAAACAAAAATCAAAACATTTGCAGTTATTGAGCGAAATCCACGATTTATTTGACTGCTTTAAACTTTTTTTTCAGAATGTTAAAGGAAAGCAGAACTCATTAATATCATCTAGCCTAGCTCTAATGTGATATTACGATTGTCTTTTCGTGACAAAATATTGGCAATTAAAAAGCAAAAGAAAAGAAAAGTATACAATTACACTTATATTTTAATGATCAAAATACGTGTACTAGAAATCTGTTTTTATTTGTTGTTTTGAGTCCCTTATTCATTTATTAAAATATTATATTAACCTGTTTAAGCTTTTGCTGAATATTATAATAAGATATCACTAAATTTGACGCAAGGAACAACATGTATTGTAATAAAAAACTACAAATCAAACTAAAGAAGGGTGGTCATGTGAGCAGGAACAATATTTTTAAAGAATAAAAAAATATCTTAAGTCATTAAACTATCTTCAATTATTAATGAATAAAAAAGAGTGATATCGTTTTATCATCGAAAAATGGTTATTCGTACGATCTCACATTTGCTTTTTACGAACTTTATTTTAGTGATAATGTTACGTTAAAGAGTATGTTATTTTTCGTTTCTTAACATCACTGTCCTCGCATATTCTCCACCAGATGGAGCTTAACACGATATGTCAGATTTCTGTCTTTTCTTTAAAATTGTGTTTGTCTCGAATACTTGCGCAAAGATACACAGGGGATGTCTGCGCTAGCCGCACCTAATTTTGAATTGATAAAGTAGAAGAAAGGCAGCTAGTATGCAGTACCCACCGTCAACTATTGGGGTATTCTAATCAAATAGTGAGATTTGACTGTCGCTCTTATAAGGCACCCACAGTGCCAACCAAAGGAGTGGAATTTGCGAAAATATGGGGCTTCGCTTTCAGTGTTCGATACACTAAATTCAAAAGTGCTAATCCATGCCAGCCCGTTTTTAAAAGTAAAGAATGTTAAGCCATTTATTTTTTGCGTCATAAACAAATGATCATCTGACTCTATTAATGGTGGATTGTATAATAATTTGTATTGGTATATCGTCTTACAAACAACAACAAAAATTTCTGTCCTAATTATGCTGGAAAGAAGAGAGTCAAATTTCTGACAGCAAGACATTTTAAATTGTATTTGTAACGCTATCTAGTGGCGTTAGTCGTAACTAACTGACTTATAATTATATTTATTTTTTTATCTATTTTAACAAACAACTTTAAAAGAGATTAGACTATCCTTCATAACCATGATTAAATGTATATTATAATATCACGTTTAATTATTTTTTTCCATTTTTATTTGTCACAAAAATATTATGCTATATCATATTGACAACGCTGTGTAATATGAAATACCTCAGTCATTCTATTACAAATAACAAGAGTTAAAATAAACGCGTATGCATTTTCTATTCAAACAAATGCTAATACTTTTACATAATGTTAAAGATTCTTCAGAATGATCAAGTTGCAATCTTTAAAAAAAATTGAATCCAAAAACACATCTATAAAGCCAAACATTAATCATTTAACAATGGTTGAACCTATAATACTCCTAAAAAAACGGCTTATTCATAAAACAATATTCCAAATTTTGTAAACATTTGTCAAATCTAAATTGGCAGCGTATAATTACAAACCACCTAATATATATATATAAAGTAATCATTAAATAAACATTTTTAAAACTTATAAATAAAGTAGAAATATAAAACCAAAAATGGTTCGATTTTCAGAATATTGGAATAGGAAGGAAAACAAACGTTTTTATTTTCTGAAATTACATCTTATGTTTTGCTGATGTTCAACTTCAAAACCACAAAAAAAAAGCTCAATTTCTCGATGCATGAACAACTTTTATAAAACCACATATTTCCATCTAGTAGACACAAATAATTTATTAAAATAATAATGTATTTTTCCTGGGTGGGGATCTCTAGAACCATTTATAGGAAACAATGCAACATATTGCGATATAAAGACGTGGTGAAAATCGATGGAATAAAAGAGGATGGTGTCAAAGTTTGGGCGAAACGTTAACCACATAAGTAACTTTTGTTCTCTCTCTCTCTATTTTTCAGATTTTATCTCGCTGTAACTGCGTGTGTTTTTATCATTCATATTCGCCTAAACACTTAGAATGCGGCAAGGATTTAAGTTAATTGTATTAAATATACATAAACATAC
>NW_013666280.1:405814-413098 GCF_000517525.1 Limulus polyphemus
GAGTTGGCGGTGGATGGTGATGACTAGCTGCCTTCCCTCTAATCTTTCATTGCTAAATTAGAGACGACTAGTGCAGATAGCCCTCGTGTAGCTTTGAGCGAAATTCAACACAAACAAACAATAAACGTCCCAAGTCATACAATCTCACGTCGAGTTGGAAGCTTCACTGCATGACATCGAGTAGTTGATGGAAAAACTCTAGTACGAACAGCAATTCTTCCGCCACGATTCACGTCTTAAAAAACCATTAAAACCTTAGCTACTTACACTCGGTATTACTCAATGTAGACTTAAAGCTTTTCACACATCAGTAATAACACAGGTGTCGTTGTAGTAGCCACTAAATCCTTGGTAAAGTGGGTTTGTATCTATGGGTCCATATAACTTTTTGTCTGCCTGTCTGTCTATCTGCTTGTTTGTATGTCTGCATACGTGCTTATTTTATAAGTCTTCCGGCTAATCCTCTTCTTCTCTCTTAGTCTGCCTGTTTCTCGATTTGGCTATTTACCTACCCTCATCGCCGGTTGTCTGTCTTTCTGTTTATCTACTTGTATTCTCCCCCCCTGTGCATCTGTCTGTTTAACTATTTTTTAGTCTGCTTGTTTCTCTTAAACAGGCAAAGTCCATAAAACTTCATTGAAGCAGCACAAAATGACTTAACAATTGTTGATGAAAACAGTTGTTGGTTTCTCGATTGGTTGGAAGTTTGTGAAACGTTTGACTTTTGAGTCTTCATAAACCTCAAATCCTCTTTTATCATCTTATGAACAACACCAAAAGACATGCCTAGTTCATCGCACTGTTTTTAGTTCTTGTTTGGACGGTTCTCTTTCGTACCCAACGGCCCGACATGGCTAGGTTGTTAGGGCACTTGACTCGCAATCTGAGGATCGCGGGTTCGAATCCCCGTCCCACCGAACATGCTCGCAGCCGTGGGGGCGTTATAATGTGACGGTTAATCTCACTATTCGTTGGCCAAGAGTTGGCAGTGGGTGTTAATGACTAGCTGCCTTCCCTCTAGTCTTTCACTGTTAAATTAGGGACGGTTAGCGCAGATAGCCCTCGTGGAGCTTTGCGCGAAATTCAAACAAACCAAATCAATTGTACCCAAAGCCTAGCTTCGCCATACGAATGGGCCCAGCATGGCCAGGTGGTTAGGGCGCTCGACTGGCAATCAGGGTCGCGGGTTCAAATCCCTGTACCACCAAACATGCTCGCCCTTTCAGCCGTGGGGGCGTTATAATGTTACGATCAATCCCACTATTCGTTGGTAAAAGAGTAGCCCAAGAGTTGGCGGTGTGTGGTGATGAGTAGCTGCCTTCCCTCTACTCTTACACTGCTAAATTAGGGACGGCTAGCGCAGATAGCCCTCGTGTAGCTTTGTGCGAAATTCAAAACAAACAAGCCATACGAATGAGGGCATTGCGCCGGATTGGTTTGGGATGTGGTTTTGAAGCCGGTTGTTGCTCAAAACGCCTTCTTGAAAGCTCAGATTTTCAAAATGTCGCATCTTTTGTGTCTACTTCGTTTAAAAATTTCGCGACGTAAATATTCTTCCTCGGAAAGGGCTAAACCATAATCACGGCCCTAAGTCTATCTTGGAAATTATTGCCCTCTTAAATTTCAGGAAATTGCTTTGAACCAAATTTTATGTAAGCGGTAAACATGCCATCCATGCCACCGCAGCATATGCAAACCGTTTAATTAATCCTCTGAATACAAGAAACCTCTTATATGTAACGCAATTCACAGTGTTTGTATATCTCATTCGTGTTATAATATATTTTTCTCAGTCTTAAGCGATAAGCTCGTTTACGTGTATTTGTTTGTTTGTTTGAATTTCGCGCAAAGCTACTCGAGCGCTATCCAAGCTAGCCAATTTAGAAGTGATAGACTAGAAGGAAGGCAGCTAATCAGTAACACCCATCGCTAACTTTTAAGCTTCTCTTTACAAACAAGGAAAAGTAGGATTGACCTTTCACATTATAACGCCTCCACGATTGAACGGGCGAGCATGTTCGGTGACGGGTTTCGAACCCACGACCCTCAGATTTCGAATCCTAATCACCAGTCCTTGCCAGAGAAAAGAAACGGAAATTAGAGCATGTGAAGCATAGATGATGATAATATTTTGCTTTATACATATTATAACGCTAAAATCAGAGGTTCTATTCCCCGCATCGTTGGACACAGCAGATAGCCCAATATAGCTATGCTCTAAAACAAACAAATAAAGCTTTATATGTATCAAGACAAAGTGATTACATAAAGGGTATTTTTTTCACCTAAAAGTAAACACCTAAAAAGTGATTATCCGTAACATCGAATGTTTCTGGAAGTTTCCGTGCTTGGTTAGAAGATTGTACATTTTTTTCCACACAACACGTATATACTTGTGGATAGACAGAGAGGTAAGAACGTAGAGAGACAGGAAGGCAAACAGGTAGACAAGGAAGCAATACGCGCTCAGGTGTTCGAACTGATGACCGTTCTGGTCAAGGCACTGCTGATAACGATGACAGATGGAATTGCAAACATCACGAATTATCTCATTTGGTATTTTGGCACATTCTCTTTCAATTGCTGCTTTCACCTCATTGATTGTTGCAGGTTTTTGTGCTATAAACCTTATCTTTGAGGTATCCCCATAAAAAAAAACATTCTCGCACTTCCAGTAGCACTTTAGGATAAATTTCCTTTTCTCAAAGCTTAGTCTTGCTTCTGCCATCACTTCAAATTAGTTGCACCTGTAAAGAAAGAAAGTTTAAGTGAGTTATGGGCTTTAAAAGAGTCTACACTTGTCTTCTTTAACTTGAATTATAAAACTTAGATATATCTTAATAAACATTGTATTTATAAGCATTTGAAGTATGTAAACATTTTTTGGGACACCCTGTATATATCACACTCAATCTCCATAACCACTATGACCTTGATTATTGAAAATAGGGAGATATTTAATATTTCGATCGTTGGTCTATTTCCCCATAGAGTGTAAAGACCTTCATCGTTGACCTGTTGAACCTTCGAATGTAGTAGGCTTTGATGTTTCTGAATGATCGTAATTACCTTGATCATTGACTCCTGAACTTTGGAATGCCTTGGGGGACCAATATATACTGTATAGTCTCAATGACCTTAATCAGTAACATTAAATCCTGATAAGTCTTAATATTTTTCTCACTCTGGTGGCCATCATTACATACTATTGTTCGACATCACCCTCTCCATTGTAACAAGATCTAAAAATGGCAAGGTCAGTTTTAAACTACAAATCTTGACAAATATTCTACAGTATATGTAGAAGTTAGCTTCCAAGACAGTATTCAATCCTCAGTTCAATTTAAAGTTTTCTTTAAACACTCAGTGTAAAAAACACAAAAAAACTGACCAATAAAATTGTCTGAAATCATATATTTTATACGTCAAATAGAGCACTATAGCAGTGATTGGCGGGAATATAAATGCAATGTTGATGATTTCTTGTCTACCTGTTTTCCAACTTTTGTGTTATTAGGGACTTAAGTAAAAGAGTCATGAACACACAAACAATCTAGATAGCTTAAAATTCCATCAGCAGTATATAGTGATAACTCAAAATATTCTACACTTGTCTTCTTTAACTTGGATTATAAAACTCAGATATATATTAATAAACATTTTATTTATAATCATTCAAAATGTGTATACATTTTTGGGACATCCTGTATATATAAGTTTGCAATGTTGCCTGACTAATTCTAATCGTTGTGAGAAGAAAGAGCATTTCCATATTTCCGAACTGTTTCTAACTGAATTTTTGTACTGTTTATACCATTTTTTAAATATATTTAAGATATTCGACGACTGTTTCTTTGTGTGATTCATATAATTACTAAAAAAGATCAAATGTATTTTAAAACATATTTTAAGATCATGAAAAAGAAAAGGGATTGGAATTTTCAATCTCAACTTTACTTTATGTGCACACGAGCAAAACTGCCGGTTGAGGGTTTGCTTGTTTCATGCTAAGCACAAAGCTACGTAAATGGCTATCTATGCTCTGCCATTCGTGGCCATCAAACCCCGAGTTTTAGCGTTATATGCCCTCGGACTTATCGTCGAGTCACCGGTTGCGCCAGTTCAGGTATAGCTGTCCTAAGTTTTCTGTTTAAACAATAAACGTCTTGAAAGAGATATGATTATTTATTTCTCGTAAATTACCATTGTTTAACGTGATTATAGTAAGCAAGTTTTCAACCTTTCTGTCAGTGTTACTTCCTGCCCAAGTGTTATCGGAATTTGAATTATAAAATGATTATACAAGTCTTAAAAGAAAATATATAAAAACCGTTCCTTTTTCTCATTTTCAAAACATATTATTATTGTTACGTCTCTAGTCGTTGATTAATTTTCCGTAGAAATTCTTTCCAAAAAAAAACTTAGTGATACAAGTTCTTTCTTAATTAAAACTAGTTTATGATTTCTCAATTCAACTTTGCAATACACTTAATTTCCACAGTCATTTTAACTTAAACACACGGTATAATTCACAACGAACGATTCACGCACTTTACTACCGCGCTTGACTCAATTGTCCGTCTCTATCTCTTCAATCTGCAATTATTCATATATATGCTGTCACTTCTCGCCGGTCTTATATATATGAAACAGAGGGCGTCTGGAGAACACTCGAGGCTTCACGAATGGACATGATCTTTTTTAGAATCTCATGACGTGTTACTAGCGTCACGTGACTTCCGCTGTCGTAACATTATTAACATTGTTGATTAGCCTATTACAACAACTTATCACCTGATCTCTGAAGTTCCAACAGGTTTTGTTACTTTGATAAATGAACTTATCTTCTGAACCATGCATGACGTCCCAAGCAGGTTTTGTTAGTTTAATACATCAACTTATCTCCTGTTCACTGACTTACTAACAGATTTTATTAGTTTAATACATCAACTTACCTCCTAATCTCTGACGTCCCGACAAGTTTTATTTCTCTAATATATCAATTTATCTCCTGTTTTCAGACGTCTCAACATGTTTTTAATCTTATACATCAACTATCTCCCGATCTCTGACGTCCCAACACGTTTTGTTGGTCTAATACATTAGCTCATTTCCAATAGGTTTGATTAGTTTGATAAATACACCAATTTATCTCCTGGTCTCTGACGTTCCAACAAGTTTTGTTGGTCTAATACATTAACTTATTTCCAATAGGTTTGATTAGTTTGATATATACACCAATTTATATCCTGATCTCTGACATCCCAACACGTTTTGCTAGTCTAATACATTAACTTATTTCCAATAGGTTTGATTAGTTTGATATACACACCAATTTATATCCTGGTCTCTGACGTCCCAACAAGTTTTGTTAGTCTAATACATCAACTCTCCTGATCTCTGAAGAACCAATAGGTTTTACTAGTCTAATAAATACACCAATTAACCTCCTGATCTCTGAGGTCCTAACATATTTTGTATTAGAAATGGTGTTTAATAAATTTATTACAGGTTTTTGCTCATAATAAATGGGCATTCTCTTACCAAAACATCAATGTGAAATTTTATAACGTAATTTATTTTTCATACAAACAATATAGAAACTTATGAAGTTTTATTACAAGTTAAAAAAATAGATAGCACAGAATATTCTCAGCAATATCTTTGCTGCTAGTTCCATATTTATTTTACAATATGCAGAACTTAAATTTGATTTTAATTAACTGCAATTGATAAATATATTATGCAAGGCTACTTCAAAAATTGTTATTTCCTCCATACCATTCATGGAGCTGGGGGAGGCAGACGTAGCCTAGTGATTATTATAGTTGGATTATGAATTCGAGGGCTCGTTTTTTGCGTTCTTTTGTTACTAAAACGCATTTTCGAGTTGCACGTTCGGCACCGGGTTTTAACTCGTTGAGCTGCCATATTCATTTGTCTGTAAGCTCAAAATTATGGACAGTTACGCGCGTATAACCTTGTGTAGCTCGTGCTAAAATATTACTCGAAGAAAGATCCTTGTTTTACACTGCTAGAAACCGGGTTTCGATACCTGTGGTGGGCAGAGCACAGATAGCCCTTTGTGTAGCTTTGTGCTTAATAAACAACAACAAACAACAGATCCTTGGCATAACGGTTTAAGCGCCATCTAGTTGACGGAAACATTAATACTTTCGAAACATCTTGGATGTAACTTATTTTTAATTATAAGTATATATACTGATAATATTTGCGATTTTTAAGTTTAATTAACTTATTTTAGACGCCTTATGCCTTTTTTGGTGAGGTAAAAAGAAACATTGAGTTGCGTATGTACATTTTACTCTGAACATTTTTGTCTTTATTCAATTATTTTCAGGAAAATTCAATTTTTCATTTTTGTAAGTTTACATAATTTAAGGCACAATGATAAATGTACCTCTATTGTAACTAAAATATATAACGTTTCTAAACACCTAGTAGCTCTGTAACGTTAAGCGATATTCACGCTTTACAATAACAACTAGCAGAGACCCGCAAAACATTTCCGGCCAAATTAGTATCTTTATCGTAACTGTACTTCTTTAAATATAACATTTCGAACACAATACAAACGAATTGTAATCGTAAACAACGAAATGTGTAAATCCACTTGTATATAGGCCGTAATTTATAAAATTTTAACTTATGTTAGGCCTAACTTCGGTAAAGAGATAAATTAACACTGTAACCCCCAGATGCTTACTGTGGCACACCAATCGACCTTACCGACTTCTATATGCATAGAGAACATTTTCAGGTTATAAAATCTCTACGCTCGAACAAAAGTGTTCTTATCACAAAACATAACAAAGGTTCTGGTACCGTCATATTGAATAAAACTGACTACGATGAAAAAATATGTGACATCTTAAATGATGAAACAAAATTCAAAAGGATAGGCACTGTTTCGCAAAATGATAACAGGGCAAAAATTGAAAACAAGTTACAAAAACGCTTATTAGAACTGGTTAAGAAAGGTTCCTTACCACGTGATATTTATGACCGGATTAGGCCCGCAGGCTCACAACGTCCACGCATTTATGGCCTTCCTAAAACACACAAAAAGGATGTATCACTCCGCCCGATTTTGTCTATGATTGGCTCTGCACAACATGAATTAGCTAAGTGGCTTTCGGAAGTTTTAGAACAGGTGTTAACGAACTTTTCAGAAAACTGTATTCAAGACTCCTTTTCATTTGCTACAACCATACAGACCCTTAGCTTTGACCCTATACAATCGTTTTTGTGCTCTTTCGACAT
>NW_013666280.1:414098-420605 GCF_000517525.1 Limulus polyphemus
CTTGGGGAAACATTCTAACTACGCATGCTTATGCATCAGGTTCTCGGTCAGAAAGCGTAAGGGTCGTACATACAAACAAGCATAATAATAGTACAGATATTTCAAGTTCCTTGGAACTGATCCATCTATCGTCAATAGTGTTCAACTTGATGGCTATGTGTCAGGTTTTGTAGAGCCGTGATCCTTTACAGTAGGTAGATATCTGTGACACGTTGGCAACAAATTTCAATAATGAACAAACAGCACACGGTCCCCTTGTTTTAAAATAATATATCAAAACAAGTTAAACGTGTATACAAATGTGCGTTACACAGTTGATTACCACAGTTGAATTCAGAGCTTTAAAATAATTCTCTTTTACGTCAAAAGTCCACACAGGCTCAGTTCGGTTGCTTTAGAACACAACTGACAAAATGAATTTTTATTCTCTAGTCTTTTATCAGAATACAATCAATGATAAGTTACTTATGTTACCCCGTTGGATATCATAGTTGTATCCAGAGCTTTAAATAATTCTCATTTACGACAAAAGTCCACACAGACGGGCTCAGATATTTTAAAATCCCATTGACAAGACCAATTCTTCTTCCCTACTCTGTTATTACAATACAATCTGCTATTACTGCACTTTAAAAGTCATCACTATACACTTTTTATGACTAAATTCACGATCACCCAGTCTATACCTATCTCTATCTCTCTCTTTTTGACAATTTTTTTCGGCACGTATATATAAATATATGTATGTGTGTGTGTGTGTGTATGTGTTTATACTCTCAACAGCAATCTAGAATTTTCTACACACTACTAAATTTTATATGATGCAACAATATTCGATTAAAGCAAGGAGAAAAATTGAGAATGTTCAAGTAACGTGACACCAATTCACAACTGAACTACACAACAAATTATTTGTAAAGATATAAGCTTGCTTGTCATAACTATCGCTTCTGAAAATAAATAACTTTAACATTTGTACTATATAAACTAAATACTAGTCTTGTATTAAACTTAAAATGAACAGTCGTGTATATCTAACACTATGATTATTACCAGATACTGGAATTTCAATTGTAACTAGCATCTGCAAAGAACATTAAAGTCATCTTAGACCACATATGTTGTTAATTTTTTCCTGAACCTTACTCTGTACATAAATGCTAGCTCAATATATCAGGTTTAAGCAAATAACAGACACAAAAATCCATTGTAGTTTCATGGGGATGCGTCATAGGTACGTGGTCGAATGGAATTGCTTTAACTCAAGTTTATTCAGACATTTTTGTCAAATTCATGTTTGGCACCAGAAGACAAGTTTAGCTTTATTAGAATGGCTTCTTTGGTCGAAGGAGGGAGTTTCTCAAGATTGGCTTGAAGTATGTTATAGCGTATTGTTCCTGTCTTTTCGAGAAAATAAAACATCGAGAATCCTTTCTTCAAAATGTTCTATCTCACTAAATGAATATTCTTCTGTGGAAAGGGATGTGACATATATTTATTCAGCCATAAATCGATCTGGCAGCATTGCGTCTTCGGTTGGTCAGAAATTCGCCGAGAGTTAAGTTTGTTTGATTGTTTTGAATTTCGCGAAAAGCTACACCAGGGCTATCTGCGCTAGCCGTCCATACTTTAGCAATGTAAGACTTAAAGGAAGGCAGCTAGTCATTACCACTCACCGCCAACTCTTGGGCTACTCTTTTACCAACGAATTGACCGTCACTTTATAACGTCCCCACGGCTGAAAGGGCGAGCATGTTTAATGAAACGGGATTCTAACCCGCGACCCCCATATTGTGATTCAAGCACCCTAACCACCTGGCCATGCGGGGCCGTAGAGTTAAGTATATAGGTTCTAAACATTGCGTCAAAGACATTACCTTAATGTTTTAGTATAACAGGAACCGCATGCTACATAAACACTTATGAAATGCTTTTCAACATATATATTAAGATAGCTGATAATATATGCTATATAGACATTTTCAAAAGGAGTACTTCTCATCACACAGTGGTCAGGATATGATTGGCAAGACACACGACACTTACAATTTTAGAAGGAATTAATCTGATCAGCTGGTTACTTGAGTGATAAGGAAAATATATTTGCTGAAATTTCAGAAAAGAGTTTTTTCTGTATAATTGACATTACGGGTAAATAAAAAAGTTTTCAAGTCACCAAGTTTGTCTATTTACACGCTAAGATCATTATTTACACACTAACTGATATTTCAAGACAAGCGAAATATTTCTCCATTTACTTATTCCGTTCAGATCAAAAGTAGCTATAAGACTTGTCGTCAAGGGTTACTTAATAACTTACAATAAAATCAATTCGTGTTTGTTGTTTTTTAAATGCTACATTTTTGGTCTTGCAGAAACAAGGTTTCTCTGAGTCTTTTTAGCAGTGACCAAAAGCACGTACGTAGTACGTTACATCATAACCTCACTTCTGTATAATATCTACCTGGTATGTCACATCATAACCTCACTTCTGTATAATATCTACCTGGTATGTCACATCATAACCTCACTTCTGTATAATATCTACGTAGTACGTTACATCATAACCTCACTTCTGTATAATATCTACCTGGTATGTCACATCATAACCTCACTTCTGTATAATATATACCTGGTATGTCACATCATAACCTCACTTCTGTATAATATGTACCTGGTATGTCACATCACAACCTCACTTCTGTATAATATCTCAGAGAGATATTTATTCTAAATTTGTATATTGTTAGTTCCTATATTCATCATGGAAAATGTATAATTTGTTATCATCTGAAACTGTATGATTTCTATTTTCTATCTCGCTCTCATCTTCATCTCCTATTCTCGTTTCTATGAAGATGAAAAGGTTTTTACTTGAAATTTGACCTTTACTAGTATGGACTCTGAACCCACTCTTCTATAGTTTGCTTTCCACAGCCTGACTCTGGGCTTTCAGAGCATACACCTTTCTTGTCGTTCCTGGCTTGTCTGTAAAACTCAATTATATTGAGATATGCATATTTAAATCATAATTTCAGTTGTTTAAATGTTCTCTATTGCTTTTAAATAGTTTAGTATAAATTCTCTTCAACTTTTATGTTAAAACTATACCTAATATGTCTGGTATAGATAAAGTTGGCTGTTTTATTTGTCACTTGAATATTTAGAATCGTCTTTACTAGCTACACGTTCAATATCGTTTTTGAATTATGGATAGTAGCTATCTATGGATTAATTATTCACAGTCAAAAATCCTACACCTATACCAGTAAGGTATTCACCTCACGGAGGAGACAGGGTCCATTTGGTACAGGTTTCGTTTTAATTACTGTTGTAGTATAAGAATTTCCAGGAAGACGAACATAGTAGGATCTCGAACGCACACCTTTTGTGCCATAAGCCGCTAATGACGAAGCCATTTGCACAGAACCAGAACTCATCAGGTCTACTAGGTATGTGACATACAAAGCCTCTATTGAGACGCTATTTATATTTATATCATAATTTAGTTATTATGATATATAATACATTATGCCAGCGAAGGGTGATCTACAGTTTGGTTGTCAGTATTATATTACATCACACCAAAATTAATGACAATTTCAACAGTTCTTTCTCTGTTGTTTTGCTGTCCGCCCTCTTTCATGGGTCAAACCAAAAATATTTTCTATTCCTGTTTAAGAAAGGATAAAAAATGCGATAATAATGTCACCATTCTTTCCTTTATCTCAGTGAGACTGGTATAGTAATAATATCTATCAGATGTCATTCAGGAAATCATCACACATACAAAAAATATAACAAAGTCTCCAATCTCTATCTAAAATAAAATATAACTGAAAAATAATCGTCATTTCAAAATAGCTGAAATTACAACACAAAATTTATCTTACAACTAAAAGTACAATTTATATGAAAAATTACAGTATGAGAACTTAAATAGTTTAAAATTACAATAAACAGAACCACAATGAAATCAACTTACCACACACTAAAACGCTATTACTTTACAAAATTAAATAAAACTGAAAGTCACGTTTAAACGCAGCACAAAAACACAAAATATAGCATAAGTGGAGTTAAGCAACTCAACCCAAATATAGCACAAAAATATAACTATACGAACTTACATAAAATCGAAATAAATGGAATACAAGTAAAGAATTATCATAATTAAACACAGTTTGGATCAAATTGTAGATCATATGCTATGTTCACGATGCCTTTGGAGAAAAACCAAATGATTATTGATACAATCTGTAACATAATATTTCTTCCTGAATTCTGGTTTTATCCTCCAAATGATAATGGTTCTCCTCAATCAACTGAGATGGACATGTTTTGAACTTAGTCTCCCTTATGTTGCACAAGGGCCTAAGCATCAGTCCATTCTGCCATCTGGGCTTGACAATGATGCCTCCAATGACCCATTGTCCAAAGGTCGGTTCCACTAAGTACTTGAAAGTGGTGGTGGTGTGCAATTCATCCCAGATGGATAACATAGTCAGCCAATTTTTCACGGGCGAAGTTGGGGCCATTACCTTGTGAGTTCATTTTAACTTCCCTCAGTGTTGTGAGAATTGGATGTGGCAGGAGGTCTTGTATCTTATTGACATCCTTTAAGCACAATCTCACATGGTGATAGAGCAAAACAGTTACTTCGTCTTATGCGCAATATTGAGATTTGTTCAGGAAGCTTCTACAGACAAACGTCCATTAAAATTTACAATAAAACTTAGCCTGACTGCTCAGAAAGAAAGGATCGCAAAGTACTTTCATGATATTAATACGTCAGATTTTCCATCAGTCATTAACAGTTGAACAAAATATCAATTCTCCCAAAATCTGATCTTACAACATCATGATGCATCTCCGTAGAAATCGTCTTAACCCATCTTCACATATTATCGCGAAACTTCACACCAACGACTTACTACCAAATATCGCTAAATATAGAAAGTGTAAATTTCCACCACACTTAACAGTTGGCACAACTTACAAACAACTGTCTAATAAAGATAACTCCTTGACCCTGAGATTCTCCAGCCAACACACCTAAAAGGAAGTGGGCCAGCATGTTGATTAGTTAAAAGATAACCTTAAGCCTATTTAATGAAATAATCTATGACGACCAGCACAAACCGATTACTTGTTTTTCATCTGTTATTTATTTGTGTAAGGCTTGCAATGTACAATCTATGAACATTCAGGCAAACCGTATCAATCTTATATTTGACGCTTAATATAACTTAACAACACCAAATAACGCCAATCTTCCTTCATACGCACATTGCTATTTCTTAACTAAGAAGAAACCCAAACCTAGATATCCTACACGTTATGACTTACCAAACCTAGACATCCTACGCGATATAGCTTACCAAACCTAGACATCCTACAAGTTATGGCTTACCAAACCTTGACATCCTACATGTTATGGCTTACCAAACCTTGACATCCTACACGCTATGGCTTAACAAACCTAGACATCCTACACGTTATGGCTTACCAAGCCTAGAAATCCTACACGCTATGGCTTACCAAACCTAAACACCCTACACGTTATGGCTTACCAAACCTTGACATCCTACACGTTCTGGTTTACCAAACCTAGACATCCTACATGATATAGCTTACCAAACCTAGACAACCTACACATTATGGTTTTCCATACCTAGACATCCTACACTTTATGCCTTACCAAACCTAACCATCCTACACGTTAAGGCTTACCAAACCTAGGCATCCTACACGTTAAGGCTTCCCATACCTAGACATCCTACACGTTATGCCTTAACAAACCTAGACATCCTACACGTTATGCCTTACCAAACCTAGACACCCTACACGTTATGGCTTACCAAACCTAAATATCCTACACGCTATGACTTACCAAACCTAGACACCTACACGTTATGGCTTACCAAACCTTGACATCCTACACATTATGGCTTACCGAACCTAGACATCCTACACGTTATGGCAAATCAACTAAGAAAAGTCACTTGCTTCACCTACATCGTTATCAATAATACATTTCAATTAAGCTTCTTCAACTCATTTTTACTTACCAACCGTGAAAAACTCTTTTTTTCCTTCCACACTTTATCACTTATTAACAGTTATTAACTTCAGACGTAGCAACAAAGAGTTGTTACGACAGCGGAAGTCACGTGACGGTGGTAACACGTGATGAGTTTCTAGAAGAATCGAGAACACCACGAATAATTCAGTATTTGCTAGACGCCCTCTATTCATGTATATATAAGCGCGCCAAAGAAAGCGAGACAATTAATCGGAATTGGATAGCAGATAGAGAGATAGAGACAGATAATTGAGTCAAGATAGAGAGATTGGAGATATAGACACGGATAGTTGAGTCAAGCGGGCGGTAGGCACCGTAAGTAAAGCCCGTGAATCGTTGTGAATTATAGCGTGTGTTTAAGTTAAAGTGACTGTGGAAATTCTGTGTATTGCAAATTTGCATTGAGGAAGAACAAACCAGTT
>NW_013666280.1:420954-422378 GCF_000517525.1 Limulus polyphemus
TGAAGTTTCTCAGAAAGAATTTCTGCGGAAAATTAACAAACGAACAGAGACGTAACAGAGTAATCTAATTCTACACTTTCTCCACGTTATCATTGTCAACAGAGAATAAATAATTCAGTCCTACAACTTCCCTAAGCTTGTCAAAATTTCCAAGTAAGTTCATTAACATACAAATCACGTTTGTTAAAAAAATACTATACTTGAAATGAACTCTGTACGATTTTGTTATGCCTTTTTTCTCAATAGGTAAGCTGTTAAAAATATCTCTTTACATTCCTTTAGAAACAACAACATAGAACTCTGTTAAGTGAAATCGCATTAAACTTACAAGTTGTAAAACTAGAATGCTTTATCTAAATAACGGTTAAGTGAAATCGCACTAAACTTACAAGTTCTAATATTAAAATGTTCTATTTAAATCATGGTTAAATAAAATTGCACTAAACTTACAAGCTCTAAAACTAAAATGTTCTATATAAATAATGGTTAAGTGAAATCGCATTAAACTTACAAGTTGTAAAACTAGAATGCTTTATCTAAATAACGGTTAAGTGAACTCGCACTGAACTTACAAGTTCTAAAACTAAAATGTTCTATTTAAATAACGGTTAAGTGAAATCGCACTAAACTTACAAGTCCTAAAATTAAATGTTCTATATAAATAACGGTTAAGTGAAATCGCATTAAACTTACAATTTCTAAAACTAGAATGCTTTATCTAAATAACGGTTAAGTACAATTGCACTAAACTTACAAGTTCTAAAACTAAAATGTTCTATTTAAATAACGGTTAAGTAAAATTGCACTAACCTTACAAGTTCTAAAACTAAAATGTTCTACATAAATAATGGTTAAGTGAAATCGCACTAAACTTACAAGTTCTAAAACTAAAATGTTCTATATAAATAACGGTCAAGTGAAATCGAACTAAACTTACAAGTTCTAAAACTAAAATGTTCTATTTAAATAACGGTCAAGTGAAATCGCATTCGAATACTCACATTATACTTTAGATGTACTTCAATACTCACATTATACTTTGGATGTACTTCAATACGCACATTATACTTTAGTTGTACTTCAATACTCACATTATACTTTGGATGTACTTCAATACGCACATTATACTTTTTGAAGTACAACTACATCCAAAGTATAATGTGAGTAGAAGTACATCAAAAGTATAATGTGAGTATTGAAGTACATCTAAAGTATAATGTGAGTATTGAAGTACATCTAAAGTATAATGTGAGCATTCAAGTACATCTAAAGTATAATGTGAGTATTGAAGTACAACTAAAGTATAATGTGCGTATTGAAGTAATACTCACATTATACTTTAGTTGTACTTCAATACTCACATTATACTTTGGATGTACTTCAGTACTCACATTATACTTTGGATGTACTTCAATACTCACATT
>NW_013666280.1:423242-426998 GCF_000517525.1 Limulus polyphemus
AATACTCACATTATAATTTAGATCTACTTGAATACTTACATTATACTTTTGATCTACTTGAATACTCACATTATAATTTAGATCTACTTGAATACTTACATTATACTTTTGATCTACTTGAATACTCACATTATAATTTTGATCTACTTGAATACTCACATTATACTTTAGATAATAGATGTAACAGCAAAGCAATGATGTTTAGAATAGATAGTAAATGTAGCAGTAAAGGAAGGATGTTTAGGATAGATAATAGATGTAACAGTAATACAAGGATGTTTATAATAGATAATAGATGTAACAGTAAATCGAGGGTGTGTCGATTAAAAAATAGTTGGGACTAGAAACCAAAAATGCAGGAAATATAAAATAGATATAAGTGTGATGAAAGTATCCGTAGAATAGAGAAAAACTGTAACAGTAAAGCAAAGATGTTCATAATAGACGTATAGCAAACTCAAAGTGTTTTGATTAGGAAATAGTTGTAAGTATAAAGCAAGATTTCATCCGAGAATATCTATAAAAATAAAGAACAAAGCTTGTTCAATAATGTGTTGTTGTTTTTTGTGGTATATCATAGTTTAACCTTACACGTTTTTATCATCGATTAATTAAAGTTTTGTTTTGGTAAGTTATTGTATGTTTTCACTATTATAACGTTAAGTTATTGTATGTTTCTCTATTATAACGTTAAGTTATTGTATGTTTTCAATATTATAACGTTAGGTTATTGTAAGTTTTCACTATTATAGCGTTAAGTTATTGTATGTTTTCACTATTATAACGTTACGTTATTGTATGCTTCACTATTATAACGTTAAGTTATTGTATGTTTTCAATATTATAACGTTAGGTTATTGTAAGTTTTCACTATTATAGCGTTAAGTTATTGTAAGTTTTCACTATTATAACGTAAAATTATTGTAAGTTTTCAATATTATAACGTAAAGTTATTGTAAGATTTCAATATTATAACGTTAAGTTTTCACTATTATAATGTTATGTTATTGTAAGTTTCAATATTATAACGTTAAGTTATTGTAAGTTTTCAATATTATAACGTTAAGTTATTGTAAGTTTTCAATATTATAACGTTAAGTTTTCGTAAGTTTCAATACTATAACGTGAAGTTATTGTAAGTTTTCACTATTATAACATTAAGTTTTGTAAGTTTCACTATTATAACGTTAAGTTATTGTAAGTTTCACTATTATAACGTGAAGTTATTGTAAGTTTTCACTATTATAACATTAAGTTTTGTAAGTTTCAATATTATAACGTTACGTTATTGTAAGTTTTCACTATTATAACGTTAAGTTTTCAATATTATAACGTTAAGTTATTGTAAGTTTTCAATATCATAACATTAAGTTTTCACTATTACAATGTTATGTTATTGTAAGTTTCAATATTATAACGTTAAGTTATTGTAAGTTTTCAATACTATTACGTTAAGTTATTGTAAGTTTTCACTATTATAACGTTAGGTTTTGTAAGTTTCAATATTATAACGTAACGTTATTGTAAGTTTTCACTATTATAACGTTAAGTTTTCACTAGTATAACGTTATGTTATTGTAAGTTTCAATATTATAACGTTAAGTTATTGTAAGTTTTCAATATTATAACGTTAAGTTATTGTAAGCTTTCACTATCATAACGTTAAGTTATTGTAAGTTTTCACTATTATAACGTTAAGTTATTTTAAATTTCATTATTATAACGTTAAGTTATGGTAAGTTTTCACTATTATAACGTTAAGTTATTGTAAGTTTCACTATTATAACGTGAAGTTATTGTAAGTTTTCACTATTATAACGTTAAGTTATTGTATGTTTTCACTATTATAACGTTAAGTTATTGTAAGTTTTCAATATTATAACGTTAAGTTATTGTAAGTTTTCACTATTATAACGTTAAGTTATTGTAAGTTTTCAATATTATAACGTTAAGTTATTGTAAATTTCACTATTATAACGTTAAGTTATTGTAAGTTTTCACTATTATAACGTTAAGTTATTGTAAGTTTCACTATTATAACTTGAAGTTATTGTAAGTTTTCACTATTATAACGTTAAGTTATTGTAAGTTTTCACTATTATAACGTTAGGTTATTGTAAGTTTTCACTATTATAACGTTAGGTTATTGTACGTTTTCACTATTATAACGTTAAGTTATTGTACGTTTCAATATTATAACGTTACGTTATTGTAAGTTTTCACTATTATAACGTTAGGTTATTGTACGTTTTCACTATTATAACGTTAGGTTATTGTACGTTTTCACTATTATAACGTTAAGTTATTGTAAGTTTTCACTATTATAACGTCGATAATTGGTGAATTATCATATCTTTATCTTTCATTTGTGCTTTTTGATTCTGTTCAAGCAAATTTATTGTTGATTTTGCTTCTGTAAGACGGTTTCCATATTTCTGACTTTAACTCTGTGGGTTACCTGGAATAATACGTTACGATATCAAAGACGGATTTTACAAACGTTTAGTGTTTCATGGTGTATTTGTTGTTCGTTTCTACTTACTTTATATTAGCACAATACGAATTTTTAATTTTTATTTTTCAAGTACAAACGTTTAGCTCATAGCTCCGTCATCTCTTGATCAATTTGAAATCTAATCACAGTTTTGACTCAGGAGGTTAAACCCTTTCGATTGACCAAGCCCAAAGTCTCGTAGATTAATTTACTCTAATCCTGCCTAAAATAATTTCATTTTGAAGGTATTCTAGTAGAGATCCTGATGAGTAATACCATCGAATCAGGTATAAGCGTGCCCCACACTTGGTATTGCTGGCACATAAAAATAGCTATTAAGAAGGAGGAAAAAGCCTCATAGATTAATTTACTTTAATCCTGCCTAAAAGAATTTCAAGTGCCGCAGCTGTTAAGGATTCCCTCTTATTTACAGAAAGCAATGTTGAAATTTACATTATTTAGTTCGAAATAGATAGCTAACTGTAAAACCAGAAGGTTGATAAGGAGTTAGAACAATAGAATATATGTTTTACTCACACTTTTATAACAATATCTTGTGTGTGTACGTTGTGAACAGGAACGGAATCTTAGAATGACAAACGTTTTTCTCCTACATATATATATATTATTATGTTTTTATGTTTATTTGTTTGTGTTTTCGAATTCTAAACACAGCTGATTTTAATTGCAGTTCGTATGGCATACCAAACCTGAAGAAGAAATCACTAATAGCCGAAGCTACAGTTCTAGCTTCCTGATTTGGTATTGCATATGCCTCAGCCACTTGGTGAACTAATCCATCACCACACTAATATGCCTGTTTCCAGTGCACGTTCGGGGCAACAGACCAGCAATGTCAATGGCTACTCTTTCCGTTGGTGTCCCAACTTGAGATAACTTCATTGGAGCACGTCCCTTATGCTTGGGTCCCCTTTTAGCACAACATGTACTGCATGTTCTGCACCATTCTTCCACATCTTGCCTCATACTTATCCAGTAAAATCCCTGCCGTAGGTGACTCAATGTCTTCTTAACTCCAAGATGTCCTTCTGTTAAACTATCATGGGATTGACGCAGAACAACTTCCCGTAACTTTCTCTGTATAACTGTTTGCCAGGTCGTCACTTTCCCATCTGCAGTTTCCCATCTCCGGAGAAGAATACCATCTTCAAGCTTAAACTGGACCCATTGTGCCCAATAGTTCTTTGTCACAGGGCTTAAGCTAGACATCTTCTCCCAAGCAGGGTGCAAAACACTTGCTG
>NW_013666280.1:427439-428410 GCF_000517525.1 Limulus polyphemus
GGTTAAATTTCACCATCATCAACTCCTTCAGTCACTTTGACTTCCACTTGATGGCATCTGTTTAGTCAAACCTGTCTTTTCACACTTACCTGAATTTGGCCTTTATTGTTCCCAAACGTTATTTTATCAAATTTAACTACACACTTCCTCGGTAGTAACTAGTCCAACCCTAATATTCAATGTCAGCCAATTATACTTTGTGTCTGTCCTTTATGCCCATGAGCTCATTAATTACCCACACTGGTCCCCATAACCTTGTATAATGTCCTGTCACACCACAGAGCTTCTGGTACTCCTTTGTTATCCAGCACCATGATACTCACAAGGGTTTGCTGAGATGTAGAATCTATGACAAAGTTCCACTTTTCGCCATCCAGCATTCCTGTCACATAGAAACTATGTGTGCTTGCCATTTTACACTTAGTTGTGGGGACTTTCACAATGGGATTGGTGGGCGTTCTTCAACACCAACCACTACTGGTTTCCCGAAGCTGACTTATTGGAAGTATTCTTCTTACACTGGCTCCTCATATGTCCTTGGTCTCCACAGTTCCAACAACCTTTCTGGGTAGCAGCCTTTTCTGCCGTGGAATCTTCCCTGTGTTGAAGTTGCCGGCATTGAGCTCTCTGTGCCCAGGTTTGTAAAAGTGCCATCAAAGTCCCTCAAACCTCTCTGAAAGCTGCCCTTTTCTGGCCTTGAATCCTGATGACTGTACCAACCTTGGTACCTCTGTGCTGGACTTAACGTAGGATTCGAATTCAAGAGCTTTGGCCATTGCATCCTGCATAGTAGAGGGGTGTGCTTGCTTTACTTGTATATTCAGTTGTGGACTGTCCAAGGCGTCTACAAACCGATCACTGAGTAACAGCTTGAGGACATCAGATGGTGCAATTGGGTAGGCCTTGTGTGCTATACTTTCCAAATCCTGTGCCAGCTCTTGCAAGCTCTTCCGTTTAGCACGGACTCTAGT
>NW_013666280.1:429189-433469 GCF_000517525.1 Limulus polyphemus
TTCTGGCAGGAATGAAGGTGTCTGCATTAGGGTTTAGCTCCGGGGTCTGGAAGGGGCTTCCTGTTGTCTGGGGCTGATTAGATCCATGGTTAATATATCCTCTCTGTGTAAGAGACAGTAAATCGTCCTTTAATGTATTTAATTCACTTTGAAATTTACTAATATTTTCTATTTGTATATGCTGGCTTTCTCTCAACTGTTGGAGACTTTCTTTCTTCTCCAACAACTCCCGTAGCCTCTCTCCTTGTTTATTTTCTCTCTCCTCCAACCACTGCTGTAGTCTCTCTTCTTGTTCATTTTCTTTCTCCTCCAACCACTGCTGTAGTCTTTCTCTTCTTGTTTATTTTCTTTCTCCTCCAACCACTGCTGTAGTCTATCTCTTCTTGTTTATTTTCTTTCTCTTCGAACCCTTGCTATAGTCTCTCTTCTTGTTTCTTTTCTTTTTCTTCCAACAACTGCTGTAATCTCCCTTCTTGTTTATTTTCTTTCTCCTCCAACAATTGCTGTAATCTCTCTTCTTGTTTCTTTTGCTGTTCTTGTATTGCTGCCATCAAATCTTCTAAGTCGTAGTTTGATTTGTCATTTCTAGTTTCCATCTTTTTCTTTTTTTTTCTTTTCCGTCCCACTTTCTGACACCAATTTGATGCGTATCTGCTTGTTTGTTCATTTTCGGTATACATTCTTTCCGAGGAACTTCAGCGATACAATTCCTTTCTTAATTAAAACTAGTTTATTCTTTTTCGATACAACTTTGTAATACATAAAATTTCCACAGTCACTTTAAACTTAACAACCTTTATAACACACGCTACAAATCACAGTGATTCACACACTTTACTTATGGTGCCTACTGTTCGCTGGACTTAATTATCTATCTCTTCGATCTGTCTATATCTCTTCGATCGAGCTGGTTTTTCTCGCCGGGCTTATATATTAAAAAAGGGGCGTCCCGAACGCACTAGGAAATTCATGAATCTTTCGAGAAACTCATCACGTGACTTCTGCTGTCGTAACAATACAAACCGCTACAAAACTAAGCGTTTCTTCACACGTTATAATGTGCTGTATTTTCGGCGCTTACTCAATGATGCTCTGATTCTGAATAACAAAAGAAATACGCTAAAATAAGAAACAGGTGTCTCCATTTGTCTAATTTAGGAAACTAGTGACAAATCTACAAGTGAAATATTAATAACATTGAGACAACAGTTACAAGTTCATGGTGTTGTAATTTTCAGTAATTCGTGATTTAAGTGACTGCTTTTTAAAAATTACGTAAGTAATTTAATGAATGTTACATAAGCCTACTGGTACAAATAAATAGTATCTGCCTAGCGGTGAATTTGTTTTTTCTACTAGGCGTACGTATGGTGTTGTAACGCGTGAGTTCTAAGTTTTTGCAGAAAATTAGTGCATACACTATTATTTACACCTGTTAGCATTTTCATTGTTACATATATATGTATATAAACATTATGTTATATATATAAGCATTACTAATACTATATCTTGCATTTAGTTTTGACTACAAGTACAAGTAATCTTAAGCCTAAGTTAAATTTAACGTAGCTTGGTGTTAGGCCTTAAACTAGCTGTGTAAATTTACGCGATAATTATTTATTTTCATGGTACAAATAAAGTGTTTCATAGGTTTATTTTTAAATATTATTACCATTAGAGCACTTGGGTTATTTGATATCTTAAAAAGTTTGAATATGATCATAAGTCTTGAGGAAAAATATATTTATTCGTCGTTTTGCTTGGCAGCTTTTTTACGCCAAACTACGGGGACGATATTAAAATTAACTATACCATCATATAATACTTCACATAGGATATTCGCCTTTTCAGCGGTGAACTCTACCACCAACTTAAGGGTGTTGGTATGAGCAATTGAGTAACCGTTGTTTTTATATTTTATCTATCCAGATATTTGAAACAAAAGCTTACGAGTAATGACAACAAAAACAAAACTAAACCACATATCACATTAGGAATGATGATAATATGTTTGGACTGTAGAACCATAACCATGATTCCTTCATAGAATTCTGCATTTTTTGTAACTGTCTAGCACCCACCTGTCATATCGTTCATTACATAAAATTTCCATAATTTTTGAAGAAAAAATAGATTGTCAATGCTTGTCAGCTCCGTCAAATTCCTAGCCTGTTCTTTGAGCCGAATACACTATTATATAAAACGTCTACGATATTCAGTCTAAGTCGACAACTAGAGCAGATAGCAGTGTCTATGTTCTGGTTATTGCTGCACGTTGTTTTAACAAATAAAAATGTAAATTATTTTCCGAGTATCAAGAAGTCACAGGTGGCGCTGCATTTTCATTTTTATTAAGTAATGCTTTTCCATATAGGGCACATTCAATATTGAAAGAGATGTAAAACATTAGTCACTCCAAACCCCAGTGTTTCAGCGGTAGGTCTATTGGCTTACGACACAAAAAATCTGGCTTCGATACCAATAGTGGTCAGACCATAAACTGCGCACTGTGTAGCCTTGTGCTTACCAAAAATTATTCTATAACATTTTTTAAGTAAAAACCTTTTTGACTTTTTTATCACAAAAACATGGATCATAAATGAACACAATTTGTTAAATAATTCGGATTTTTATTTTATTTTCATTGTTTAATTCTTGTGCTATTAAAAAAAATGAGTGCACGTGTTCTTTCACCTAGTTACTTTTCACGTTTCAGTACATGTATGAAGTACTCTGTGCAATCCTATTTTTGCGTTAATGTTACGTAAGTATTATTCTTTCTGACCCCCCCCCCATCACCAGTGGCACAGCAGTATGTCCGTGGACTTACGACGCTAGATACCCGTGGTGGGCAGAGCACAGAGAGCCCATTGTATAGCTTTTTGCTTAACTTCAAACAAACAAAGTATTCTTTCTTGTGTTGGTGCGAAAAGAAACCACACGAGAAATTTGTGCAATTGTTGCTGAATCAATACGTATATTTGTGCTTCTATTGTGTACTGAATTGGCAATTATTTGTCATTATAGAGTCTTATTAAAATAATATCTACTAACACTAATAGTGGTTAAAAGCTATATATTTGATAAATTTTGTAACTTTTTCTATCTTTGAGCACTTTTTTCATTATTCAGTAAAACTGATGCAAGTCCAGTGCACTTAACGGAAATAAAAGCGTTTTATTTCTTCTACCACAAGTTCTAGAAGTTTATCAAGCGATTGGCCTAACTCACAAATAAAATTCATCTTACTTGTTAAATTTTCTTTCTTATCTATGGCCCACATACAAAACTGTGTGACTAATACATTCGCTAACACATTAATCGATCGACAAAATTAACAGACTCACTAACTAACTAGCTCATTAGTTATTGAGTAACTAACTAATCAAAAACAACTCTGTTTGTTTTTTATATTATTACAATATTTTCTACAATGTCGCTAAAAAGCTCAAGATTTCACATGCATGTCAAATCTAGAAACCCAGGAAATTTGTAGGCGTCACATGAGGTAATATAAAATATCTTAATTAAAATGTTATACCACAGTTCACAACAATATTTTACGGTGTAATTCTGTTGTGTAAATAAAACTTTGCCTCCGCCATTAAATAATGGATGATGGTTGCCCTCTTCATGGTCACTGGACTCAAGTTCTACCGGGAAACTTACGACGCTAGAAACCGGGTTGAATTCAATACCCGTGTTGGGCAGAGCACAGAAAGCCCATTATGTAGCTTTGTGCTTAACTGCAAACAAACAAACAAATATATCGGGAAAGAAACATTCCATTCAAGAAGGCTTTAAATTCCACCACACACACACACACACACACAGCTAGTCCGACAGAATCAGAAGCATAAACTTTTTTGATGTTTCCTCGAAAGTCAATCATGGCATTAAACAGTCTAGCATATTTTAGAAACCAGTAAGAAAAATCAAAACTGTTTTCCTTCACTTTAAGTCACATCCCAAAATTTGATAAAAGAAAAATAATTATTGGAGAGCTAAACAAATCTAATCTGGATTGCAGCAGTGAAACAACTAAATCATCACGCGCACTGAACTCTGTTTATACCCAGTATCATCTGACAACTTAACTTTAACATGTGAATAGTCATACATAGAGAAACTGGTTCCAAAACACTAAGATAGGGGAACATTTAAAACGGGCCCGACATGGCCAGGTGGTTAGAGCGCTGGACTCGCAAGATGCGGGTCGCGGGTTCGAATCCCCGTCACACGAAACATGCTCGCCCTTTCAGCCGTGGGGGCGTTATAAT